>NW_007249554.1:1932-3637 GCF_000164805.1 Carlito syrichta
CGTTGCTCCCTAGAAGGCAAACACGAGTTGCTCATGGTGGCTCACACCATCACAGCTACACAGGATGTGATGACCTTCATCCCAGAGAGTACCTTTGCATCCCCCATGCCAACAGCTCGTGCGAGTCCAGGCAGGGCACTGAGACTCACGACCATCCGCCCCATGCCCAAGCAGGTCAAGGTAGGAGGCTGCCTGAGTCCCGGGTTGGGAGACCAGCTCAGATGACGTGGACAGACCATGTCTCAGAAAGAGGTCCCCAAAATCGAGTCAGGTGTAGTGGCCCCCGGAGTCCCACCTGTTTGGGGCCTGAGGCAGGCATACCACTTGAGCCCCTCAGGTCGAGGTCCTGGGAGCCATGATAGTGCCTCCACACCCCAACCCAGCCAACGGAGACTCCGACGACAAAAAGATGCCTTTCATGTGCATTACTACGGGCATCCACGGCTCCCCAGGGAAAGGTCCGTGTGGGCTGGGGACGATGGTGTGACTGGGAGAAGCAAGGGACTCTCTCCCCGCCTGAAGGTGGCAGAACCAGGCAACCAGAACCTGGGCTTGCTGCGCCATTGCCAGACTGCCTTGATTGGTCTGTGCCCAACGGCTGCCCTAATTCAGAGCTGTCTGTTCCATGAGCTCACACACACGTCTTTGCCATGGGGAACGACTGTGGAGGGTGGAGGCAGGTCCTCTGGGATGCGTGGTTGAAGGCACAGGACGGACATCCCTGGAGGCCAATGTTGAAACCTCCCACGAATGACGGCCATGAGAGTGTCTTTTCTTCTCCCATCACTGAGGTTGATTCCTTTCACTGGGTGGCAGGTGTGGGGATGATGGCAGTGGCATTGATTATTATTATTTGGAGTAGGAATCCCACTCTGTCCCCAGGCTGGAGTGCAGGGGCATGTCACGGCCACCACAGACTCCACCTGCTGTGCTCAGGCGATCCTCGCACCTGGACCCCCGAATGGCTACAACCACATGGCTGCACCACCAAGACCATCTAATATTTGAATTTACTTTTGATGGCTGAGACAAGGTCTCACCCAGTGTCCCGGGCTGGTAACAAACTCGCAGGCTCAGGACGTCCATTCGTCTCAGCCTCCAAAGGACCAGGATGCCAATTGAGCCCCTGAACCTGGCCTGTGGTTGTGGTGTTGGTGGTTGGTATTATTATTCTGAGTCGGAGACCCACTCTCTTGCCCATGCCGAGGCACAGGTACCTGCTCTCAGCCACTGAGGCCTCCACCGGCTGGGCTCCAGTTATCCTCTTGCTGCTGCCTCCAGAGTGGCTGGAATGACCGGCGTGCACCACCATGCTCGGCTCATTTTGTTGGTTTCTTGTAGAGACAAGGTCTCACCAAGGTGCCTGGGCTGATCTCAAACCCGGAGGTTCAGGCCATCCTCTCACCTCGGCTTCCCAAAGGGCCAGGGTGACAGGCATGAGCCCCCCAGCCTTCACACCCCTCTCGGGTCCCGACCACGAGGCCCAATCCCTTGAGATGACTCGGGACCCTAGAGAGGGCAGTCAGAATCATCCACTGAGCCCACCCCAGGGAAGCACCTGGTGCAGGGGCATGTCTCCAACAGGGCATCCACTCCTCCAATCGCCTCCATCCCCAGGGTGAATCCACTCGCTCCACCCAGGTGTCACCTCGGGGAAAGGGAGGGTATGACTCTCTAACCACCATGGGGGGGCAGGATGACACAC
>NW_007249554.1:4286-5260 GCF_000164805.1 Carlito syrichta
GATTCTAATGTTATTGGAGACAGGATCTGGCTCTGTGGTCCAGGCTGGTGCCTGAGGACACGACCTTCATTCACTGCCAGCCTCAAAATCGCAAGCTGTGGCGATCCACCCACCTCAGTGTCCGGAGTGGCTGGGACGATGGGCACCACCACCCCAAACCCCCTGTTTGGATAGGTGTGGAGACAGGATCTCCCTGCCTGACCCGGACAGGTTTCAAGTTCCTGGGTTACAGACATTATCCTGATACGGCCTCCCAAGGCATGGGGATTCCAGGCTTTGGCTACCTCACCTGGCCTTCTGATTAGTTATCAATGAAGGACTGAGGCCGGACATGAGGGCTCTACCTCATCATCCCAGCGTGTTAGGAGGCCAAGGCCAAGTCCAGCAGCCAACTCAAACCCACGGGTCCAAGATGCACCCAAGCAACTTGGCAAGACCTCGTCTCTACCCTTAATCCCAAATTAGCAGGGCGTGGTGATATGCACCTGTGGTTCAGACTCCTCAGAAGACCAGTGAGGGCAGGCTTGCTGGAGTCCAGTGGACCAATAATCCAGTGGCTGGGAGCAAGCCAGTGCCCTCCAGTCTGGGCAATTGAGTGAGACTCCAACTCAAAAAAAAGGAAAGAAAAGAATTGCATCCATTTGTGTATGGAGTTTGATCCTCGTGTATAGACAGAAATCATTGGGGAAGGAGGACGCAACCTTGGGCACAGAGTCCCTGAAAGATGGTGAATCAGCAGACATTCGGGCTGTGACTTTGGGAGGCCAAGGCAGAGGACCACTGGAGCCCAGAAGTTCAAGACTAGGCTGGCCCATGTAGCAAGACCTCATCGCTCCCTGGAACACAAACACTCGAGTTGCGCATGGTGGCACACGTGATCCCAGCTAAACGAGATGCAGTGGCCTCCATCCCAGAGCATGCCTTTGTGTCGCCCCCACTGACAGCTCGTGAAAGTCCAGGCCAGGCACCGTGGT
>NW_007249555.1:0-3592 GCF_000164805.1 Carlito syrichta
TCTAAATTCAGTCGCCCTTGGGAACATATCATGTGTAGTTGTGAATCTGTGTACGATTCTGATGTTTATGGAGACAGGGTCTGGCTCTGTGAACCTGACTGGGGCCTGGGGACACGACTGTTATTCACTGCCAGCCTTGAAATCATGGCCTCCCACCTCAGCTTCCAGAGTGGTTAGCATGATGGGCACTTCCATCCCATAACCCCTGTTTAGATGGGTGCAGAGACGGGGTCCCCCTGTGTGGCCAGGGCTGGCTTTGGGCTCCTGGGCTCCAGCCATCCTCCCGCCTCAACCTCCCAGAGCACTGGGATTTCAGGTGTGGGCTGCCACACCAGGCCTTCTGGTTCATTTTCAACAAAGGATCAAGGCCTGGCACAGGTGCTCAGCCTCATCATCCCTGTGCTTTGGGAGACCGAGGCCAGCAGCCAGCCCAAGCCTGCAGGCCATGAACCACCTAGGCACCTCAGCAAGACTTCGTCTCTACCCTCCATCCCAAAGGAGCAGGGTGTGTTGGCGCACGCCTGTCGTTCTGGCTCCTTGGAAGGCTGGAGAAAGGTTTGCCAGAGCCTGGTGGGCCGAGGCTGCAGTGGCTGAGAGTGAACCACCACCCTCCAGCCTGGGCGATGGAGTGAGAATCCGACTAAAAGAGAAAAAGGATAAAAGGGGAAAAAAAGAAGAACATTCATTTGTGTATAACGTTGGGATCATCCTGAACAGACAGAGATCAA
The DNA here is from genome assembly GCF_000164805.1 of Carlito syrichta. NCBI lineage: Eukaryota > Metazoa > Chordata > Mammalia > Primates > Tarsiidae > Carlito > Carlito syrichta. The sequence continues at coordinate 729 of NW_007249555.1, forward strand.
TTGGGAAGGAGGCCGCAGCCTTGGGCCTACAGTTAGTGTAAGATGGTGGATTGGCAGACAATCAGTTTGTAGATTTGGGAGGCCATGGCAGTTGAACGCTGGAGCACGGGAGCTCAAGACCAGCCTAGGCCACATAGCGAGAAATTATCACTACCCAGAATCCTAAAAATGGAGGCATGCGTGGTGGCACCTGTGGTTCGGGCTACTTGGGATGATGTGGCCTCCATCCTGGGGCAGTCCTTTTCATTGGCCCTTCCAACAGGACATGCGAGTCCAGCCCAGGCACCATGTCTCTTGGCCGGCAGACCCACACCCTGTGTTGCTGAGGTGGGAGGCTGACTGTGCACAGGGTTCAGAGACAAGCCTGGGCTACGTAACTAGACCTAATTTCAGCGAGAAGTCCCAAAATCAAGTCAGGCATGGTGGCACCTGGAAACCCAGATGCTTGGGTGCCGAGGAGGGAAGACAGCCTGAGTCCCGCAGGTCAAGGCCCTGGGAGCCACACTAGTGCAGTCATGCCATAGTTTGGCCAATGGAGATTCCGGTGACAAAATAGATGCCTCCCACGTGCATCACAATGGGTGTACACGGCTCTCCCAGGAAAGGTCCACGTGGGCGGGAGACAATGGAGTTATCGGGAGAGGAAGGAGCCCTCCTCTGACCCAAAAGTGGCAGAACAGGGGACCAGAAACTGGGCTGACTGTGGCATTGTCAGACAGACTTGATCACTCTGATCAAAGGCTGCCCTAACTCGGGGACCATCTGTTCCCTGATTTCAAATACTTCTTTGCCCTGGGTCATGAGTGTGGAGTGTTGTGGGATGCCTTCTAGCACACGTGGCTGAAGGCATGGGACAGACATGCCCAAGAGCCAGCTTTGAAATCTCCTGTGAATGACAGTAGGGAAAGTACCTTTTCCACTCCCATCCCTGAATTTGACTCTCCCGCTGGGTGACAGGGGTGGTGGTCATGCAGGTGGTGGTGACTATCATTATTAGGAGTCAGAATCTCGCTCTGTCGCCCAGACTGAGTGCAGTGGCAGGCTCACGCCCACTGCATACTCCACCTGCTGGGATCTGGCTATCCCCCCACCTTGGCCTTGTGAGTGGCTGGAACCACAGGCCTGCACCATCACACTGGGCTAATATTTTGGTTTATTTTTGATGGCTGAGATAAGTCTCACCCAGTGTCTCGGGCTGGTCTCAAACTCACAGCCTCAGGCCGTCAACTTGCCTGGGCCTCCTAAGGGCCAGGATGCCAGGTTGAGCCCCTGAGCATGGCCCATGGTTGTGGTGGTGGTCTCTGGTATTATTATACTAAGTCAGAGACCCGCTCTCTCACCCAGGCCAGAGTGCAGAGGCCTGTTCTCAAACACCACTACCTCCCCTGGCTGGGCTCCGGCCATCCTCCCACCATGTCCTCCCGAATGACCCAAATGACAGGTGTGCACCACCACTCTTGACTCATTTTGTAGGTTTCATGTAGAGACGAGGTCATGCCAAGGTGACCGGGCTAGTCTCGAACCCAGGGACTCAGGCCATCCTCTTGCCTTGGCCTACCAGAGTGCCAGGATGACAGGAGTGAGTCCCCACATTCATCTTTCACACCATTCTCAGGGCCCCACCATGAGGACTCCTTGGTTCTGACAACCTGGGACCCTGGAGAGGGCTGTCAGATTCGCCCACTGTGTCCTTCATGGGCGTTTCTGTGTCAGGGCATCCACCCCTCCTCTCACCTTGTTCCTCAGTATGGACCCACACACTCCTCCCAGAGGCTGCCTCAGGGAAAGGGAGGGCGTGTCTCTCAAACATTCAGGGGTTCGGGGATGGCCAGGTGACTCATGACTGTCTCATTGGCATTCAAGAGGCTGAGAGGGGATGATGACCATAGGCCAGGAGCCCAAGACTAGGCTGGACACCATGGCAAGCCACCACCTCGACCCCAATCAAAATCCAGAAAACCTTGGGTGAGGGCTTATCTTGGCAGGAGGATTGCCTTCAGCCCAGAGTTCATGTCCAGAAAGTAAGACCAGAATGTCAACCAATTGGAAAACCTGTGATCGTAGCAGTTTGGGAGGCCCAGGCTGAGAGGATGGTCGAGTTGGGCAGTTTGAGAGCAGCCTGGGTGACCAAGTGAGGAAAGAAAAGAAAGATTTAAGAAAGAAAGAAAGAAAGAAAGAAAGAAAGAAAGAAAGAAAGAAAGAAAGAAAGAAAGAAAGAAAGAAAGAAAGAAAGAAAGAAAGAAAAAGGAAGAAAGGAAGAAAGAAAGAAAGAAAGACAGAAAGAAAGAAAGAAAAAGTCATTCTGCCCTCAGTCCTTCCCCCCTGCCCTCGTCACATGTGAGAGTCCACCAAGCTAGGCACCTTCCAGCCCATACCCCTCCCAATGGCTTGACCCAACTTTCTTGTGGAAGTTCCTGATGCTCCCGGGTCATGTTCATGCCAGCTTTCCTCTGTGAGGTGAGAAATGTGCCCCAGGCAGGCCAAAACTCCAACTCGGCAATGAGGACCTTCCGGCAAGAAAGGCTGGTTACACATCCCTCACCTGGGGAAATTTCATCCCCCCAGTCCCATTTTCTCTGACTCTAAAGTCAGTCGCCCTGCAAACATACCACACACAGTTGAGAATCTGTGCATCTGTGCATGATTCTGATGTTTTTGGAGACAGGGCCTGGCTCTGTGGCCCAGGCTGGGGCTCCAGGACATGACTATTGTTCACTGGTAACTTCAAAATTGCGGGCACCGAAGATCCTCCCACCTCAGCTCTGGAATGGCTGGGACGATGGGCACCTCGACCCCAGACCCCGTGTTTGGATGGGTGCAGAGACAGGGTTTCCCTGCGTGGCCCCAGTTGGCCTTGGGCTCCT
>NW_007249555.1:3988-9504 GCF_000164805.1 Carlito syrichta
AAGACAGTGGATCAGCAGACAATCGGACTTGACTTTGAGAGATCGAGGTGAGGTACTACTAGAGTCCGGGTGTTCAGGACCAGTCAGGGCCAAGTAGCGAGACCTAATTGCTCCCACGAATGCAAACACTGCAGTCATAAGTGATGGTGCCCTCAGTCCCGGCTACATGGGATGTGGTGACCTCCATTCCAGGGTGTTCCTTTGCATCGCCCCCACAGAGAGAACGTGTGAATCCGGGCCAGGCACCATGGCTCACGGTCATCAGCCCCATGACCTGGGAAGTGAAAGCATGAGGCTGCCTAAGCCCAGGGGTCAGAGACCAGCCCGGGTGACTTGGTCAGACCTCGTCTCAGTGAGTGGTCCCAAAAATGGAGTCTGACGTTTTAGCCCCCCTATTTCCGCTGCTCAGGGACCGAGGTGGGAGGACAGCCTGAGACCCATAGGTTGAGTACCCTGGAGCAAAGATCGATCTGTCGGGTCAGAGCCTGGCTTACAGAGACCCTGGCAACAAAGAAGACACCTCCCACGTGTGTCACGTCTGGCAACCATGGCTCCTGAAGGAAAGGTTCACTTGGGCAGGTGATGATGGAGTGATCGGGAGAGGAAGCAGCCCACCTCCAACCCGAAGGTGGCAGACTAGGCGACCAGAACCTGGGCTGGCCGCTGAGCTGCTGGACAACCTTGACCGCTCGGTGCCCGATGGCTACCTTAGCTTGGGTCATTTGTTCAATGAGCTAACACACATCTTGGCTGTGGGGCAGGCCTCCTGGGGAGAATGTGCGAAGGTGTGAGATGAACATGCCCAGTGGCCACCTTTGAAACCTCCCATGAACAACGGCCAGAAAGTGCCTTTTCCTCTCCCAGCCCTGAGGGTGACTCCTCACGCTGGGTGGCAGAGTTGGTGGTGGTGGTGGTGCTGGTGATCATTATTATTTGGAGACAGAATCCCGACTGTCGCCCAGGTTGGAGCGCAAAGCCAGGCTCATGGCCACCATGGACTCCACCTGCCTGGCTAAGGTGATCATCCTGACTTGGCTCCCTGAGTGGCTGGTAAGACAGGCCTGTGCCACCACTCCTGGCTACTCTTTTGATTTATATTGATGACTGAGATGAGGTCTTGCCCCATGTCCTGGAATGGTGTTGAACCCGCAGGCTCAGATCCTCCACTTTTCGGGGCCTCTGAAGTGCCAGGATGCCAGGCTGAGTCCCTGAGCCTGGCCTGTGGTTTTGGTGGTGCTGGTGGTTGGAATTATTATTCTGAGTCTGAGTCATGCTCTGTCGCCCAGGCCAGAACACAGGGGCCCACTTTCGCCCACCGTGGCCTCTACTGTCCAGCCATGGCCTCCCGAGTGGCCAGAATGACAGGCGTGTCCCACCACATTCGACTCAGGTTTTTGACTTCTTGTAGCAAAGAGATCTTGCCAAGGTGCTGGGTTTGTCTCAAACATGGGAACTCAGGCCATACTCTCGCCTCAGCCTCCCAGAGCACTGGGACGGCAAGCATGAGCCCATGCCCCCAGCCTCCACACACCTCTTGGGGCCCACTGTGTGACCCACTCCCTTCCAACAACCTGGGACCCTGGAGAGGGTGGCCAGAGTTGACAGCGTGCCCTCCCCAGGGGAAGTGCCTGACTCAGAGGCATGTCTCAGGCAGGCTGCCCACCTCTCCACCTGCCTTGTTCCCCTGGGTGGACATGCTCACTCCTCCCAGGGGCTGCCTTGGGTAAAAGGAGGGCATTACTCTCAAACCTTCGGCACTTGCGGTGGCCAAGATGGGAATATGGACAGAGCTTGGGAGATTGAGACTAGGCTGGACACCATACCAAGCCCCAACTAGGACCCCTAGCAAAACCAGAAAAGCTTGGGTAAGAGCAGGTCTCAGTGGGAGGCTCTCATCAGGGCCAGGAGTTCAAGACCAGGCAGGAAGAAAGGATGTTGACCAAATGGAGAGCCTGTGATCGCAGCATTTTGGGAGGCCCTGGCCAAGAGGATGACCTGAGTTGGGCAGTTTCAGAGCAACCTTGGAAACCTAGTGAGGAAAGGAAAGAAAGAAAGAAAGAAATCCATTTTACTGCAAACCTTCTGCCCTCAGTACATCTCCCCCCGCCAGCTCCACATGTGAGGGTCCCCAAGCTCAGCACCTTCCAGTCCCAACCACCCAATGGCTGCCCCAGCTTTTGTGTGGGAGTTCCTGAGGCTCCATGGCCGGGTGCCTGCTGGCTCTCCTCTCTGAGGTGAGAAATGTGACCCAGGCAGGCTGACCCTCAGACTCAGCAATGAGGACATTTCACCGAGAAAGACCAGGGACACAGCCCTCACCCGGGGAAATTTCTGCCCCCCGAAACCCATTTTTCCTGACTCTAAAGCCAGTCTCCCTGTGAACACACCACGTGCACTTGAGAATCTGTGTACTATTCCGATGTTTTTGTAGTCAGGGTCTGACTCTGTGTCCTAGTTGGGGCTGGCAGACTTGACCGTTGTTCACCATCAGCCTTGAAATTGTGGGCTATGGTGTTCCTCCCACCTCAGCCAATGGAGTGGCTGGGATGATGGGCACCTCGGCCCCAGATCCCCTGTTTGGAAGGGTGCTGAAATGGGGTCTCCCTGCATGTTCTGGTCTTGCGTTGGGCTCCTGGACTCCAGCCATCCACCAGCCTCAGCTACCCAGAGCACTGGAATTCCAGGCGTGGGCTGCCACATCAGGCCTTCTGCTTCTTTTTTGATGAAAAATCGAGGCCAGGCTCGGGGGTTCAGCCTCATCATCCCAGTACTTTGGGAGGCCAATACCAATGGCTGGCCCAAGCCCAGACATGCCTGGGCACCTCGGCAGTCGAGACATGCCTGGGCACCTCAGCGAGATTTTGCCTCTACCCTCTACCCCAAATGAACCGGAGATGGTGACGCACACCTGTCATTGAGGCTTCTCAGAAGGCTGTGGAAAGTCTAGCCAGAGCGTCACTGTGGTGGCTGATAGCGAGCCACCACCTTCCAGCCTGGATGATGGAGTGAGACTCGGACTCAAAGAAAAAAGGATAAAAGAAAAAAAGAAGAGCATCCATTTGTGTATGGAGTTGGGATCATCATGAACAGACACAGATCATTTGGAAAGAGACCCAGCTTTGGGCCTAGAGTTCCAGAAATACAGTGGATTGGCCGACAATTGGGCTGTGGCTTTGGGAGTCCGAGTTGGGTAAACTCTGGAGCCTGGGAATTCTAACCCAGCCTGAGCCATTTAGTGAGAACTCATTAATCCCTGGAATGCAAACACTGGAGTCAGCCGTGGTGGTGCCCGTGGTCCCAACTACACGTGATAAAGTGGCCTCGATCATGGGGTGTTCCTTGGTGATGCCCCCTCCAACAGAAAATGCTAGTTCAGGCCGGACAGTGTGACTCACGTCCATCAGCCCTGTACCCTGGGAGGCCGACGTGGGAGGCTGCCTGAGACCAGGTGTCAGAGACCAGACCGGGAAGGTGGCTAGCCCTCATCTCCATGAGTGTCCCCAAAATGTGTCAGGCGTGGTGGCCCCCAGAGTCCCAGCTGCTCGTGGGCCAATGCGGGAGGATCACCTGAGTACCACAGGTTGAGGTTCCAGGAGCTACAATTGTGCCGTCGTGCCCCAGCCCAGCTGATGGATACTCCGGCGGCAAATAAGATGCCTCCCACGTGCATCACAATGAGCGTCCACAGCTCTCCAGGGAAAGGTCCGTTTGGGCAGGGGACAATGGAGTGATTGGGACAGGAAGGGATCGTTCCCCCACCCGAAGGTTGCAGACAGAACAACTGGAATCTGGGCTGGCCGCGGCATTGCCGGACCACCTCAATCGCTCTGTTCCTGATGGCCAAACTAAATTGGGGTCATCTTTTCTGTGAGCTCACACACATCTTTGCTGTGGAGTATGAGTGTGGAGGGTGGACACAAGTCTTCTGGGGCACATGGCAGAAGGCACAGGATTGACATGCCCGGTGGCAACCTTTGAAAACTCCCATGAACGATGAACTGAAAAGTGCCTTTTTCTCTCCCATCCCTGAGGGCGACTCCTCTTGCTGGATGGCAAGGCTGCTGGTGGTGGTGGTGGTGATTATTATTATTTGGATTCTGAATCCCTCTCTTTCACCCAGGCCGGAGTTCAGGGTCATGCTCATGGCCACTGCAGGATCTACTTGCTGGGCTCAGGCAATCCTCCCACCTTGGACTTCCGAGTGGCCGGAACCACAGAATGCCACCACCAGGCCGGACTAACGTTTGAAAATATTTTTGGTGACTGAGACAATGTCTCGCCCCATGTCTGGGGCTGTTGTCAAACCTGCAGGCTCAGGCAATTCATTTGCCTGGGGCTCCGAAGGGCAAGGATGCCAAGCTGAGCCCCTGAGCCCAGTCTGGGGTAGTGGTGGTGGTGGTGGTGGTGGTTGGTATTATTATTCTGAGTCAGAGACCCACTCTGTCACCCAGGCCAGAGTGCAGATTCCCACACTCACCCACAGCAACCTCCACCAGCTGGTCTCTGGTGATGCTCCTACTGTGGTCTCCTGAGTGGCCAGAATGACAGACGTGTGCCATCATGCTCGGCTCATTTTTGTGGTTTGTTGTAGAGATGAGGTCTTGCCAAGTTCCCTAGGCTGGTCTCTAACCTGGGGGCTCAGGACATCCTCTTGACTCAGCATACAAGAGCCCCAGGATGACAAGCATGAGTCCCTGCTCCAGCCTCCACACCACTCTTGGGGACCCACCGTGAGCACCACTCCCTTCTGACACCCCACAATCCCAGAATGAGCAGTGGGAGACACCTGCTGAGCTCTCCCTGGGATAGGGGCGTGTCTCTGCTGGGTCACCCACACCTCTGCCAGCCCAGTGTGGTCCCGCTTGATCCTCCCAGGGGCTGCCTCTCAGAAAGGGATTGCATGACTCTCAAAACTTCAGGAAGCGGGGACGACCGAGCATCTCATGCCTGTTTCACTGGCACTCGGGTAGGCCGAGACAGGAAGATGGCCGGATTTTGGGAGCTCAAGACCAGGCTGGACACCATAGCTAGCCAACACCCCGACCCCAAGAAAAACCTAGAAAACCCTGGGTGAGGGCAGGCCTCGGCAGGGGGATCACCTCTGGCCCTGAGTTAAAGACCAGGCTGGAAGACAAGAATGTCAACCAAATAGAAAGCCTGTGATCACAGCAGTTTGGGAGACCAAGGCCAAGAGGATGGCCCAATTTGTGCTGTTTGAGAGCAGCCTGGGCAACCTAATAAGGAAAGAAAAGACAGAAAGAAGCCGGACTCAGTGCCTCAGCCTGTAATCCCACACTTTGGGAGGCCAAGGTGAGTGAATTATATGAGCCTGCAGATTCGAGACCTGCCTGGGAAACTTGGCGAGACCTCATCTCTACAATAAAAAAAAAATAGCCAAGTGTGGTAGTGCACACCTGTAGTTCCTGTTTTCTGGAAGGCTGAGGCGGAAGGATTGCAGGTGCCCTGCAAGTCAAGACTGTGGTGGCCAGGAGCAGCTACTGCATTTCCAGTCTTGG
>NW_007249556.1:0-2131 GCF_000164805.1 Carlito syrichta
GACCCAAACATCCTACTCTGAGCCCTATTCCCTCCTCACTAACAGGTAGCCTTGAGCAAGCCAACCTGTCAGAACCCTGGTCCACGTCCAGCAGGTGAAGACATCACAACCCATCCTATCTACCTCATATAGGTCCTGCACAAATCAACTAGATCACTATACGTAAAATTGTTCAACAACTATAAAGTAAAAGACAATTACCGATATGTCAGTGAAGTTAACCACCAAAAGAATATTCATGCCTACAATCAAAAGCTTTTAAATCAAAAAAGTTAAACAAATGAGGACTATATTATACAGACTATGTTCCCAGCCTACTCTATTGCGCCTAATCTTTGGAAAGACTTAATTCATTATAAGGGGGAAAAAAGTCCGAGTTAAGATATTTATTAGTGTTTATACAAAAAAGCTGCAACTACTAATTCAAAAATAGAAGGGTTTTTTCCCCAGGAAGAAGAGTGAATTCTTTAACAGGACTGTACTGGAATAAGAATTTCATACAAACAGAATATATACCTTAACACAAGAAAGTAAGGAAGGAATATTGTACATGACACACAATATTCAGGTGATTCAACCAAATTAACTCTCCACACACTTATTTTCCGAATTTATTACAAACATTGCAGTCAGTCCTACACATGGTGATGCTATGCAGTGTCCGCATCTTGCAGTGTGAACACACCAGGTGATGCAGCCTTCAATTCCCAGAGCTAAGGGACTGGACTACTGTCTGCTTTTCAACGTTTCAACTAACCATTCCATGACCTCATCGAGGTCAGTGCCTTTGGTTGCTGATGTTTTGACTATCTGCCACTTTGGGTCCTTCAAGGCAGGTAACCCAAGTGAATCTGCCATCTCTGAGGGAGTCATGGCCTGTTCCATGTCCTGTTTATTTGCAAACACCACTAAAATGGCTTTTCTCAGCTCTTCTTCCTCCAACATGGCAACTAACTCTGATTTGGAAATGCCACTTCGGTCTCGGTCACAACTGTCTACTACATAAATAACTGCATCTGTGTTTGAATAGTAACATCTCCAGTATGGCCTGATACTTGTCTGTCCTCTTAAATCCCAGACTTGGAACTTAAGGTTTTTGTATGTCACCGTCTCTACATTAAATCCTATGGTAGGAATAGTAGTCACGACTTCTCCAACTTGCAATCTGTACAATATTGTGGTTTTTCCTGCTCCATCTAATCCCAAAATTAAAATTCTCATCTCCCGAGTTCCAAACAAACTGGAAAAAATACTTGAAAAAAAACCACCAATGGCGAGTCGCCAGTCCTCGGAGACAGTCATGGCCCCGCAGAGCTCCCGGGCGGGCCCCGCGCCACCACCCCGGCTCGTCCAGGATGCGTCTCGGAGGCGGCTCCCAGCGAGCCCGGTCATCCGGTGACTTCCACGTCGGCCTCTGGGCAGGAGGGGACCAATGGCGGCCTGAGCCGACCCTATTTTCAAATAAGGTCACATTTTGTTGATTAGAACTTCAACATATGAATCTGGGAGTAGGGGGGTCCCACAATTCCCATAACATTTATACATTATTTTGCAGCCAGATTTGGAGGAAACTGGCAGTTTAGCACACTAGAAGGAATGTAAATTGGGATAGGCAAAATAATCATCAGGGTCCAGGCAGGAAGTAGAAGTCACAAATAGAATTTTTTTAGGGGAGGGGGTTGAAATCTCACTCTGTTGCCCGGGTTGGAGTGCAGTGGCCCACTCACAGTTTCTGGAGCTTCGACCTGCTGGTCTCACGTAATCTTTCCGCCTCAGCCTCCCGAGTAGCTGGGACTGCAGGCATATGACACCATGCCTGGCTAATTGTTTAATCTTTTTTGTCCAGACAGGATCTCGCCAAGTTGCCCAGGCTGATCTTGAACCCCTGGACTCAGGCAGTCCTCTCGCTCTGCCTCCCAAAGTGCTGGGATTACAGGCGTGTGCCACCACACCCGGCTGAATTCCAGAACATTTCTATCACCTCAAAAAGAAACCTCACACCCATTAGCAGTCACTCCCAAGTCTCCCTGTCCCAGCTCCTAGCAACTACACATCTAGTTTCTGTTTCTACAGATGTGCCTATTCTGGACATTTCTTCTTTTTTTTTTTTTTTTTTTTTTTTTTTGGGGGG
>NW_007249556.1:2321-5590 GCF_000164805.1 Carlito syrichta
AGTACCCCTTTCTGGTGACAAACAAAGCATTAACTAATAATAGGCGAGAATGATATATTAGTGAAACTAAGGCTTGAGACATGAGAAAGGAATAACAGCAAAAACAGACATTAGAGACGCTGGAGAATGTTCTGCTACCTTCGTTTCCATGAAAAGCAAAACCATTGTGTATAAGAAAATTAAAAAACTTTCTCATTCTTTATTTTATTTATTTATTTTTTTGAGTTGGAGTCTCACTCGGTCGCCCAGACTGGTGTGCAGTGGCTGCTCCCGGCCACCGCAGCCTCGACATGCCGGGCTCCGGCGATCCTTCCGTCTCAGCCTTCCGAGTAACTGGAACTACAGGCGCGCGCTACCACGCCCGGCTGATTTTTTGATTTATTGTGGTGATGAGGTCTCGCGGCCCAGGCGGGTCTCGAACCCGCGGGCTCAGGCAATCCACTCACCTCAGCCTCCCAAAGGCGCAGGATTACAGGTTGAGCCACCAAGCCCGGCTTCTCATTCTTTATTTTTAATGGTTAACAGACCCTATACTAAAATAACACCTTAGACAGGTAAGATGGAGGAGGAAGTTTGTGAGAACTGAGACAAGTCGATCCTGAGGGCAGCTGCTTTTAAACATAATTTAAGAAAGTATAAACATAGTAGATATAAATTTATAAGGTTAAAATGATTTAGTAATATAAATGTAAAAGTATAAAATAAAGTAATTATATAGATAAAAAAGAATAATGATTAAAATAATTAAATATAATAGAAGATTAAATATAAAATAGTTATATAGATAAAAATAGGATAATGGTTAAAAATAATTGGATAAAATATAATTAAACAGGAAATAAATATAAAATATAAGAGTAGTCAAGTATAATTCATATAAAAGTTGTTAAGTATAATTAGATTATAATTTCTATAAAACAAAAATAAAATTAGGTACATAATAGAAAAGTTTATAAGAAATAATTAAGCAATAATAAAATTAGTTATGAAAATGCCAATATATTGTTCTTAAGTTATATATAAGAATTTAATTAGAAATATGTTATAAAAGGGGTGAAGGTTAAAAGGTTACAGTTAATAATTTTTAGCAGATGTTGTTTTGTTCCTGTCTATTGGTTTTAACATAATGGGAACAAAAAGGGACAGGGAGAGCCAGGCTCGGTGGCTCAGCCTGTAATCCCAGCACTTTGGGAGGCTGAAGTGAGTGGATTGCATGAGCCCACGGGTTTGAGACCCGCCTGGGCAACTTGGTGAGACCACATCTCAACAATAAATAAAAAAAAAAATTAGCCGGGCGTGGTAGCGCGCGCCTGTAGTTCCGGCTACTCGGAAGGCTGAGGCGGAAGGATCGTTGGAGCCCAGCAGGTCGAGGCTGCGGTGGCCGGTAGAGGCCACTGTACTCCAGTCTGGGCGACAGAGTGAGACTCCGATTCAAAATACAAAACAAAACAAAAACAAAAAGGGACAGGGTTAGGGTTAGGGTTAGGGTTATAAATCATTGCAAAACGTTTAATTGTAAAAAAAAACATAATGTAAGCATTTGTGGGCACATACATGAAGGGGTTGAGGGTTGAAAATGCCCTATATAAGCATGTGAAAATTGAATAAACTTTGGAAGAGTCCCGAACTCGACCCAGAAAGTTGACTTATGTCTTCTTTCTTGGCCGCGCCTGATTCTCTCGCCTCGTGTTGGAGCTGGTCTTTAACAGTAGAGATGAGGTCTCGCTGCCCAGGCGCATCTCGAACCCAGGGCTCAGGCAAATCACTCACCTCAGCCTCCCAAAGCGTGGGATTACAGGCTGAGCCACCGAGCCCGGCCACTGGACATTTCATTTAGGTGATTCATACAATATGTGGCCTTTTGTGTCTGGCTTCTTTAAGTCAGCGCTACGTTTTTGAGGTTCATCCATTTCTTAGCATATAGCAGTACTTCACTGCTTCTCAGGCCTGAGTAATACTCCATTGTTTAGAATGCATGGACCACATTTTGTTTATTCATTCATCTGTTAATGGACACTTGGGCTGTTTCTATCTTTTGGCTACCGCAAATAGGGCTGCTATGAGCATTCACGTACATGTTTTTGCATGAACATGTGTTTTCAGTTCTCTTGGTTACATACCTAGGAGTGATATTTCTGGGTCAGATGGTAATTCTATGTTTAACTTTTTGAGGAACTGCCAGACTTTTCTTCAAAGTGGCTGTACCATTTCACATTCCCACCAGCAATGACTCTACATTTTGATGAGGATCAGAAACCCAGCTTGAATCATGTTCAGCAGTGCTAGGGTATTGGACAGGATGCTGGAAAATGGATGGAGCAAGGGGTGTGGCACAGCCAGAGCTGGCAAGCCGGAGGTGCCGCGCTGGGAACCCAGAGATCCGAGTAAATTGCAAAGAATTGCAACACAGAGAGGTGAGAAAAGAAAAGATTTATTTAAGATAAGTTCACCCCCCTCAGACAAGGAGTGGGCCTACACTCTAGAAGAGTGTGTCGTAGCCCTCCAGAGTCCTAGCTTAAATCCTCTCCTTGGAAGCTGGGCTCGGTGGCTCAGCCTATAATCCCAGCACTTTGGGAGGCTGAGGTGAGTGGATTGCTGAGCCCGCGGGTTCGAGACCCGCCTGGGCAACTTGGCGAGACCCCCATCTCTACAATAAATAAAAAATTAGCTGGGCGTGGTAGTGCGCGCCTGTAGTTCCAGCTATTTGGAAGGCTGAGGCAAAAGGATCTCTGGAGCCCAGCAGGTCGAGGCTGCGGTGGCCGGGAGCGGCCACTGCACTCCAGTCTGGGCGACAGAGTGAGATTCCGACTCAAAAAAAAAAAAATCCTCTCCTTGGTGATGTTGCACGTGACAGCCGTGACTGCTGTGATTTCCTTATCAACTACCTGTGGATGTTTTGGAGAACCTGTGACACAGAGACCTGTTAATGTTCACCCACATTTTCATAGCCTCTAGAGAAGGGCGTGACAAAGATTCTAATTCTCCTGCACCTTGCCAAATGACATTCCTTAGAACTAATGGAGGGTGCACCTCCCCTTATCTCCTAGGCAATCCCAGTGGGTAGCTTCATGGGATCCTTGGTTTCCCTGTAGATAGAGCCCAATTTACTGGAAGATCAAACCCCCACCTGCTCCCCCTCTGAGCGGTCATAACTTTTGTAATTACAACTTTCATGACTTTTACAGTCCTTGCCCAATACATGATGTCTTAGGTCTTGTAAATTTCCTTTATTCAGCCAGGCTCGGTGGCTTAGCCTGTAATCCCACGCT
>NW_007249556.1:5736-7451 GCF_000164805.1 Carlito syrichta
CCCGGCCACTGCACTACAGTCTGGGCGACAGAGTGAGACTCCAACTCAAAAAAAAAAAAAAAAAATTCCCTTTACTCTAGGCAAGCTTGATTGACACTATGAGATACATGGGATACCTGGAAGTCTGTTTCTGAAAAGACAGTCGGTAAAGTAAATTATACCTAAAGTGTGCATTTCTCCAAAAGCATACCTTCTACTTTCTCATCATTGTGTCAGTGTTTAAGAACAAGATGAGCCAGGCTCGGTGGCTCAGCCTGTAATCCAGCGCCTTTGGGAGGCTGAGGTGAGTGGTTTGCCTGAGCCCGCGGGTTCGAGACCCGCCTGGGCAGCAAGACCTCAACTCTACAATAAATCAAAAAATCAGCCGGGCATGGTAGCACATGCCTGTAATTCCAGCTACTTGGAAGGCTGAGGCGGAAAGATCGCCGGAGCCCAGCAGTTCGAGGCTGCGGTGGCCGGGAGCGGCCACTGCACTCCAGTCTGGGCGACAGAGTGAGACTCCAACTCAAAAAAAAGAAAAGAAAAGAAATGATTATCAAAGAGTCTAAAGTTATTCTGAGTCATGGATGATTTTATGTATCCCTGCACCCTGTACCCTCCCCGCAGTAGAATTGTGCCAACTGGAGCTAATTCTTCCCGCTGCTCATTAGACAGAGGTTCTCTAGTGACTCGTTCAGTGCTGACACATTATCTGCATCTCCCACCACAGATGGGAAAGCCAACAGTGTCACAGAATGCATGCTTTACCTGCTGCTGATCAGAACTAAAACTTCTGAAAACAGCAAACCCTAACCGTGGTTGTTGTACAATTCTAAGGCATTATGTTAGAGGGAATAGATAACTGCTCTGATTCCTATGAACAACGGAAATGTGTGAACCAGTCCTCCTGTGTGCATGCATACACACTCTCTTTTGATAATCCAGGAAAATCCAGCTGAGAAGGGGGAACAATGTCTCCTGTTGAATAAAATGAGCTCTGACTCTTTGAAAGAGTCATGGAGAGTTTCGGGGCTCAATCAATACAGAAAGTTCTGGGTAATTAACTGAGCTGCTGGGGAAACTTGATCGTTAGCCTGACAAGCATCGCTAAGAGTTTCCAGACCCAGGGTAACATTTCAGCTTCTCAAAGCTCACAAACTGAATTGACCTCACTCCCAGGGGAAAGGAACTCTTGTTGTTGTCTCTGGACCTTCTATTTCATCCAAAGTAGACATCACCATCTGCAGCTGAAAGGATCGATGGACAAATTAATTAATTGGGGTTGAGTTTACAATTCTATTGTCAACTCTTATCATTTGCTTCATTAAACTCACTTCCCATATCTTGTAGTGCTAGTCAGTGAAGGATTGTGCAATATATATATATATTTTTTTTTTTTGAGTTGGAGTCTCACTCTGTCACCCAGACTGGAGTGCAGTGGCCGCTCCCAGCCACCACAGCCTCCACCTGCTGGGCTTCAGCGATCCTTCCGCCTCAGCCTTCAAAGTAGCTGAAACTACAGGCGTGTGCTACCACGACGGCTAATTTTTGATTTATTGTAGAGATGAGGTCTCGCCAAGTTGCCCAGGCGGGTCTCGAACCCGCGGGCTCAGGAGATCCACTCACCTCAGCCTCCCAAAGGCGTGGGATTACAGGCTGAGCCACAGAGTCCGGCTTGTGCAATATTTTTTAAAAGCACATGAAGGCATTTTATACTCACCTTTCCTTGCAGACAC
>NW_007249556.1:7765-9360 GCF_000164805.1 Carlito syrichta
AGCCGGGCGTGGTAGTGCACGCCTGTAGTTCCAGCTACTTGGAAGGCTGAGGCGGAAGGATCACCGGAGCCCAGCAGGTCGAGGGTGTGGTGCCTGGGAGCGGCCACTGCACTCGAGTCTGGGTGACAGAGTGAGATTCCAACTCAAAAAAAATCAATCAATCAATCAATAAATCCTGTTTTCAAAAAAAAAAATTGCATCAATTTCAGTGTGAGTTTCTGCACCTATAATGTTTAATGGATATCTAGTGCCAAATAGTGACAGTGTATCAGTTATCTATTGCCACAGTAATGCTGTGTAACAACTGCAAAACCTCAGAGGTATAACAACCAGCATAATTGTTCACACATCTGTGGTGGACTAGAAATCCCTGCTGATCTTGTGTTGGGGCACTGGTCTGGATCACAGATCTAAGGGCTCGCTGACTGGCTGATCTAGAATGGATGAGACCAGGATTGTTCGCCATGTCTCTTTTCCTCTAGCAGGCTACTCCAGAGAATGCTCTCATGGTGGAAGGCAGAGATGCAGAGAGCAGGTAAAAACATGCAGGTCTCCTGAGTCCTAAACTCAGTGGTGGCACACATGAATACTTCTGCCGTAGCCGGGCTCGGTGGCTCAGCCTGTAATCCCACACCTTGGGAGGCTGAGGTGAGTGGATTGCCTGAGCCTGCGGGTTCGAGACCCACCTGGGCAACTTGGCGAGACCTCATCTCTACAATAAATCAAAATATCAGCTGGGTGTGGTAGTGCATGCCTGTAATTCCGGCTACTTGGAAGGCTGAGGCGGAAGGATCGCCGGAGCCCAGCAGGTCAAGGCTGTGGTGGCCGGGAGCGGCCACTGCACTCCAATCTGGGCGACAGAGTGAGACTCCAACTCAAAAAAAAAAACAACTTCTGCTGCATTCTAGTGGCTAAAGCATAACGCCAGCCCAGATACAGGGGTCAGGAAATAAACTCCGCCTCTTTAGCTAGAAGAGCTGGAGAGTCACAGGAGGAAAAGCTTGGAAACAGGGAAAGGTGAGGAATTACCAACCTATCCCAGAGCTTTGGGAGATCAAGGCGGGAGGATCACTTGAGGACAGGAGTTTGAGACCAGCCTAGGCATCATAGCAAGACCCTGTCTCTACCAAAAAAAAAAATAATAATAACCATATGCAGTGGTGCATGCCTGTAGTTTCAGCTACTCAGGAGGCTAAGGTGGGAGGATCACTTGAACCCAGCAGTTTGAGGCTACAGTGAGCTATGATGGCACCACTTTACTCCAGCCTGGGTGACAGAATGAAACCCTGTCTCTAAAAAAAAAAAAAAAGTACAAGCCAGGCTCGGTGGCTGAACCTGTAATCCCACACCTTTGGGAGGCTGAGGTGAGTGGATTGCCTGATTCCGCAGGTTCGAGACCCGCCTGGGCAGCGAGACCTCATCTCTACAATAAATCAAAAAATCAGCCAGGCGTGGTAGCGCGCACCTGTAATTCCGGCTACTCGGAAGGCTGAGGCGGAAGGATCGCCGAAGCCCAGCAGGTCGAGGCTGCGGTGACCGGGAGCGGCCACTGCACTCCAGTCTGGGTAACTGAGTGAGACTCCAACTCAAAAAAA
>NW_007249556.1:9953-11319 GCF_000164805.1 Carlito syrichta
ATCTGCTCACCTCAGCCTCCCAAGGCGCAGAATTACAGGCTGAGCCACTGAGCCCGGCTACACCCAGCTAATTTTTTGGTTTATTGTAGTGATGAGGGCTCACTAAGCTGCCAAGGCGGATCTCAAACCCATGGGCTCAGGTAATCCACTCGCCTCGGCCTCCCAGAGTGCAGGGATTACAGGCTGAGCCACTGAGCCCGGCCTGCTGTCCATTCTTAAACCTTAGCTTATTTTGGCAAAGGAAAGGATTGAATTCCAGAGGAACAGACTGATTTTTGTGTTTTGAATCTTACTGTTTTGTTTTGTTTTGAGTTGTAATCTCATTCTGTTGCCCAGGCTGGAATGCAGTGGCATGTTCATGGCCACAATGGCCTTGACTTGCTGGGCTCAGGTGATCCTTTTGCCTTAGTCTAGCAAGTAGCTGGAGTTACTTGTTAGTGAAACTATCACAACATCTGGCTAATTTTTTTATTTATTATAGAGACAAGGTCTCACTAAGTTGCCCAGGCTGGTCTCGAACCCATGGGTTCAAGCAATCCTCTCACCTCCACCTCCCAAAGTGTTGGGATTACAGGCGTGAGCCATCATACCCACGTTGAATTTCACTATTACATAAATGAATTTATGGGCTAAATGGCATCAATTTAGATTTAGTATCCTCATTTGTTTTTAATTATGTCCGTAAACATATCTCTCACATCTTACTGGGACCAGCTGTGAATAAAATGCTCTAATACGGGGGGTGATAATAAGAGGTTAGTTAATGACTACAAATATACAATTAGAAGAAATAATACCTAATGTTCAATAGTGGAGCAGGGTGACTATAGTTTGCACTAATATATTGTATATATTTTTTGTTGTTGTTGTTGAGTTGGAGTCTCACTCTGTCGCCCAGACTGGAGTGCAGTGGCTGCTCCCGGCCACCGCAGCCTCGACCTGCTGGGCTCCGGCAATCCTTCCGCCTCAGTCTTCCAAGTAGCTGGAATTACAGGCATGCGCTAGCATGCCCAGCTGATTTCTTGATTTATTGTAGAGATGAGGTCTCACTGACCAGGCGGGACTCGAACCCACAGGCTCAGGCACTCACTTCAGCCTCCCAAAGGTGCGGGATTACAGGCTGAGCCACCGAGCCCGGCTATATATTTTATTTTATTTGTTTATTTTTTTGAGTTGGAATCTCACTCTTGTTGCCCAGGCTAGAGTGCAGTGGCATGCTCACGACCACCACAGCCTCAACCTGCTGGGCTTATTAGGTGACCCTTCGGCCTCAGCTTTCCAAGTAGCTGGAACTACAGATACACATCAAACTACAGATGCACGCCACCATGCCCAGCTAGTTTTTGTGATTTTTTTTTTTTTTTTT
>NW_007249556.1:11410-13177 GCF_000164805.1 Carlito syrichta
AATTATAGGCATGCGCTACCACTCCTGGCTGATTTTTTTATTTTATTGTAGAGATGAGGTTTTGCTGCCCAGGTGGGTCTCGAAGCCGCCGGCTCAGGCAATCCACTCACCTCAGCCTCCCAAAGGTGCAGAATTACAGGCTAAGCCACCGAGCCCGGCTGTTTTTGTGATTTTTATTGTAGAGACGAAGTCTCTCTGAGTTCTCCAAGCTGGTCTCAAATCCCTGGGCTCATGCAATCCTCCTGCCTCAGCCTCCCAAAATGCTGGGATTACAGACTGAGCCACCACCTCCGGCCTGCATATTTTAAAATTGCGAGAAAAGAGGACTTGACATGTTCCCATCACACAGAAATTAACAAAACTGAAGGTGACGGATACACTAAATACCCAACTTGATCATAACACATTCTTTTTTTTTTTTGAGTTGGAGTCTCGCTCTGTCGCCCAGACTAGAGTGCAGTGGTTGCTCCCGGCCACCGCAGCCTTGACCTGCTGGGCTCCAACGATCCTTCCACCTCAGCCTTCCAAGTAGCTGGAACCATAGGCGCGCGCTACCACACCCGGGTAATTTTTTTGATTTATTGTAGAGATGAGATCTCACCAAGTTGCCCAGGCAGGTCTCGAACCCACGGGCTCAGGTAATCCATTCACCCTAGCCTCCCAAAGGTGCAGGATTACAGGCTGAGCCACTGAGCCCGGTTGATCATAACACATTCTATGGCATGTGACAAAATATCACACATACCCCATAATATGTACAAATATTATGTATCAATTAAAAACTGTTAGGAAAAAAATAGCCAGGTGTCATGGCACACGCCTGCAGTTCCGGCTACTTGGAAGGCTGAGGCAGAAGGATCACTGGAGCCTTCTAAGTAGCTGTAACTACAGGTGCACGCCACATAACCAGCTAATTATTTTATTTAATGTAGAGACGAGGTCACGCCAAGTTGTCCAGGCTGATCTCAAATCCCTGGTCTCAGGCAATCGTCTCGCATCAGCCTTCCAAAGTGCTGGGACTACAGGCTTGAGCCACTGCACCCAGCTTTGCATTTATTTTTTAGTCTTTAAAAATATCCTGGAAGGCTGAGGCTGAGATGAAGGGATCACCTGAGTATAGCAGGTCAAGGCTATGGTGGCCATGAGCCACCAGCCTGGGCAACAGAGTGAGACTCCAACTCAAAAAGAAAAGGAAAAATTATATATCCCTACTTCTATTAGAGCTCAGGAATATAATATATTCTTGATCTAAAGCCTATCTCAATTTTGAGAGAATGATTAACAAGTCCTTGTCAGATTTATTATGAACTGTGCATGCGAATGATCTAGGCTGTGTGCTCCTTATGAGAATCTAATGCCTGATGATCCGCAGTGGATCTGAGATGGTGATGCTAGCACTGGGGAGTGGATGCAAAGACAGATTAACATTGGCAGTGAGGTTTGACTGCACAGAGACCATCATAAATCAAATGCTTGCAGACTCATATCAAAACCCCATTAGTGAGTGGCAAGGGAGTTGATGTACTTCAGTTGTACAGCTGCATCTGGGAGCTGGCTTTAAATCAGAATCAAACACTGGCTGGACCTGGTGGCTCACGTCTGAAATCCCAGCACTTTGGGAGGCCAAGGCAAGAGGATTGCCTGAGTCCAGGAGTTCGAGACCAGCCTGGACAACTTGGTGAGACCTCATTTCTACAATAAATTAAAAAAAATTAAGCCGGGCTTGGTGGCTCAGCCTGTAATCTCGCGCCTTGGGAGGCTGAGGTG
>NW_007249556.1:13760-15807 GCF_000164805.1 Carlito syrichta
TATATATATATATATATATACCAAAAAAACTAAATGTAGGGGTTTAGAGTCTAAATGTAGCATTGACATAGCAATTTCACTTTTAGAGAAGTAACCAAGAGAATTAAATATATGCCCATATAAATCTTTTTTTGTTTGTTTGGGGTTTTTTTGAGTTGGAGTCTCACTCTGTCGCCCAGACTGGAGTGCAGGGCACTCTTGCAACCACCCCAGCATCGACCTGCTGGGCTCCAACGATCCTTCTGCTTCAGACTTCCAAGTAACCGAAACTACAGGCGTGCGCTACCACACCTGGCCAATTTTTGATTTATTGCAGAGATGAGGTCTCACCAAGTTGCCCAGACTGGTCTCAAACCCACGGGCTCAGGCAATCCCCTTGCCTTGGCCTCCCAGAGGGCTGGGATTATAGGCTGAGCCACTGAGCCTGACCACCCGTATAAATTTTTTACACAAATGTTCACGGCAGAATTACTCATAACAGTTAAAAAAAAAAATGATGGCTGGGTGCCATGAGAACTCAGGCAAGAGAATTGCTTGAGCCCAGTAGTCTGGGACTAACCTGGGCCACATAGTAAGCCCTCCTCTCTATGCAAAGTCAAAAAAGTTAGCTGGTGTGGTGGCATGTGCCTGTAGTCCCAACTACTTGGGAGGCTGAGGTGGGAGGATTGCTTGAGCCCAGGAGGTCGAGGTTACAGTGAAAATTCAGTGACATTTAGTGCATTTACAATGTTGGCAACTATCACCTCTGTCTAGTTCCAACACATTCATGACCTCAAAAAGAAACCCTGTACCTGTTAAGCATTCACTCCCATTGTTCTCTTCTCCTCCGCCCTTGTTAACGGCCAATCTGCTTCCCATCTCTACAGGATTGCCTATTCCAAATCCAGATGAAAACGTTCTGGAACAAAAGTGGTGATGGCTACACAGCACTGTGAAGATAGTAAATGCCACTGAATTGTACCCTTTAGAATAGTTAAAATGGTGAATTTTATGTTGTGTGAATTTTACCACAACAGAAAAAATATAAACAACTGCATTTTATAGCAAAAGCTACTTGCTGGTAACCTTTCTCAAAAAATAATTTGAGGCCTACAGCATGAGGAAACCAAGGTCTGAAGGTCATCCAACTATTTGGTGGCAGCATAGGGACCAGACTCCTTGATTCCTGATCCCACCCTTGCTTTGTTCTCAATCTAAGGGGAAACAACCACTTTTGGACACAGTGCTTTATTGGATGACAAAGAAACCAGAGGTCGACATCTGCTCCTCAGTGTCTGCAGTCTAATTGGGAAAACGAAATCACCGTATGAGAGCAAGTGACCTAGTCGCAAATGCAGGAGAATATGAACACATTGAACTCAGTTAAGCATCATTAACACAGAGTCCATGTATCTTACATTTACAAAGATTAGGACATTCAACTCTGAGGATTCTTTTCTCACGGCATGAGAAACGATTCTTTTTTTTTATTATCTGGAGTCTCATTCTGTCGGCCAGGCCTGAGTGCAGTGGCACACTCAAGGCCACCACAGCCTCTACCTGCTGAGCTCAGGTGATCCTTCTGCCTCAGCCTTCCAAGTAACAGGAACCACAGGCGCGTGCCACCATGCCCAGCTAATTTTTGCGATTCTTTGTAGAGATAAGGTCTCACCAAGTTGTCTAGGATGGTCTCGAACCCCTGAGCTCAGGCAATCCTCTCGACTCAGCCTCCCAAAGTGCTGGGATTATAGGCATGAGCCACCACACGGTGGTGAAAAATTCAGCTCAGGATTTCAATGAAGTCTGTACCTGGCTTTAGAAATGATTCTAAGTAAACAAACCATGCACACCAAGCCATAATAGGCACCTCTTTGACCTATTTGAAATACAACATCTCTGTTCTTCTGAAATCGGTAGTGAGCCCACGATTTCCAACATTAAAATTAAAAGTATGGGCCAAGCCGGGCTCTGTGGCTCAGTCTGTAATCCTGCGCTTTGGGAGGCCGAGGTGAGTGAATTGCCTGAACCTGCGGGTTTGAGACCCACCTGGGCAACTTGGCGAGACCTC
>NW_007249556.1:15915-17321 GCF_000164805.1 Carlito syrichta
TAAATCAAAAAATTAGCCGGGCGTGGTAGCGCACGCCTGTAGTTCCAGCTACTTGGAAGGCTGAGGTGGAAGGATCACCGGACCCCAGCAGTTCAAGGCTGTGGTGGCCAGGAGTGGCCACTGCACTCCAGTCTGGGCAACAGAGTGAGACTCCAACTCAAAAAAATAAAAATAAATAAATAAATAAAAGTATGGGACATGTAATCAGATTGCCTGGGCTTGATCCAGGCCCCTCCACTTACCATCATGCATGGAACTTTGAGAAACTACTCAACCCTCTGTACCTCAGTTTTTTCATCTATAAAAAGGAAATAAAAGTAATGCAAGCCTCAGGGGATATTATGAACACTAAATGAGAAATACCTGTAAAGTGCTAAGAAGCATGCCTGGGACTTAGTAAACCACAATGACTGTTAGCTGTGTTATTATTGCATTAAAAAACTGACCAGGATCGGTGGCTCAGCCTGTAATTCCAGAACTTTGGGAGGCGAGTGGACTGCCTGAGCCCACAGGTCCCAGACCAGTCTGGGCACTTGGTGAGCCCTCGTCTCTACAATAAATAAAAAAATTAGCCGGGCGTGGTAGTGTGCACCTACAGTTCCGGCTACTTGGAAGGCTGAGGCAGAAGGATCGCCAGAGCCCAGGAGGTCGACGCTGAGGTGACTGTGAGCGTGCCACTGCACTCCAGCCTGGGCAACAAAGTGAGACTCCAACTCAAAAATAAATAAAAAAATGCATAAATACATAAATAACTAAAACTGATCAGCTGGATGATTTTTTTCTATCCTATGTAAGTCACTAGCTTTCTTATGGCTTCTGAAGTTGAAAATGTAACACTTGCCTTTTTAACTTCAAAATAAATAATAAAGGGAAAGTGTTTGAAAACCATAAAGCACTACACAAATATAAGCTTGTTACTGAATGCAGAGAAAATCATAATTATCTATTCATAAAAGCGAGTTTCCAAGAATTTCAATTTTCCTAAATTGTATTTAGTGTATTCAGAGTTATTGCACACACTTGAAAGTGCTAAAATAACTTTCTTTCTAAATTATCATAATTCAGACTTTTCACTAATTCAGACAGACATTTTCCCAATCCACACAAATTGTTGAGATTGTATAGTATATAAAAAGATACTAGTGTGGATTCTTGCTCTTGCAGGCATTTGAACAAGATTTCTTTTTTTTTTTTTTTGAGCTGGAGTCTCACTCTGTCACCCAGACTGGAGTGCAGTGGCCGCTCCCGGCCACCGCAGCCTCGACCTGTTGGGCTCCAGTGATCCTTCCGCCTCAGCCTTCCAAGGTGCTGGAACTACAGGTGTGCGCTACTACATCCGGCTAATTTTTTATTTTTATT
Organism: Carlito syrichta; assembly: GCF_000164805.1. NCBI lineage: Eukaryota > Metazoa > Chordata > Mammalia > Primates > Tarsiidae > Carlito > Carlito syrichta. The sequence continues at coordinate 17,275 of NW_007249556.1, forward strand.
TTTATTTTTTTGAGTTGGAGTCTCACTCTGTCACCCAGGCTGGAGTG
>NW_007249556.1:17341-18499 GCF_000164805.1 Carlito syrichta
GGTGATCCTTCCACCTCAGCCTTCCAAGTAGCCGGAATTACAGGCGCGTGCTACCATGCCTAGCTAATTTTTTGATTGTATTGTAGAGATGAGGTCTTGCCTGCCCAGGCAGGTCTCGAACCCGTGGGCTTGGGCAATCTATTCACCTCAGCCTCCCAAATGCATGAGATTACAGACTGAGCCACCGAGCCGGCTAGCAATTACCTTCTTAGTCCAAAGATTCTAGAACAATATCCATTTTATTCTTTTTTTTTTTTTGAGTTGGAGTCTCACTTGGTCGCCCAGACTGGAGTGCAGTGTCCGCTCCTGGCCACCACAGCCTCGACCTTTTGGGCTCCGGTGATCCTTCCGCCTCAGCCTTCCGAGTAGCCGCAATTACAGGCACATGCTACCACGCCCGGCTGATTTTTTGATTTATTGTAGAGATGAGGTCTCGCTGCCCAGGCAGGTCTTGAACCCGCGGGCTCAGGCAATCCACTCACCTCAGCCTCCCAAAGGCATGGGATTACAGGCTGAGCCACCGAGCCCGGCTCCATTTTATTCTTACATGTTGTATTAGTTAGTCTGCCTGCAAAATACCATAGACTGGGCAGTTAACCAATGGAAATTTATTTCCTCCTAGTTCTGGAGGCTTGAAAGTTCACGATCAAAGTGCTGGCCAACTTGGATTCTGGTGAAGACTCTCTTCCAGGCTTGCAGATGGCTGCCTTCTCACTGTGCCCTCACATGGCACAGAGAGAGAGGAAAGAGAGAAATGAGGACAAGGAGAAGAGGAGAGGGGGAGGGGAAGAGAGAGATACTTATCTTTCTTCTCCTCCTGTTATAGGCCACCAATCCTACTGCATCAAGTCCCTGTCCCTATTACCTCATTGACCTTAATTACCTCCCAAAATCTGTATCTCCAAATACAATCAGGGCTTTAAATGTGAATTTTAGGGAACACAGTCTCATCCATAGCATATATGTGTTTGTATATAGAGAAATATGTCTGTGTACATACATGCACATATAATTTTTTGCATTTTCCAAGTTTCTACAAACAGTATGCATTCCTTTTTTAGTTTGAGCATTTTTTTTTTTGAGTTGGAGTCTCACTCTATCGCCCAGACTGGAGTGCAGTGGCTGCTCCCGGCCACTGCAGCCTTGACCTGCTGGGCT
>NW_007249556.1:18647-24680 GCF_000164805.1 Carlito syrichta
TCCACTCACCTCAGCCTCCCAAAGGCGCAGGATTACAGGCTGAGCCATCGAGCCCAGCTAGTTTGAGCATTTTTAAAAGATTGAAACGGGCCGGGCTTGGTGGCTCAGCCTGTAATTCCAACACTTTGGGAGGCCAAGGTGAGTGGATTGCCTGAGCCGGAGGATTCAAGACTAGCCCCGGCAAATTGGCGAGACTTCGTGTCTATAATTTAAAAAAAAAAATTAGCTGGGCTTGGTAGCACATGCCTGTAGTTCCGGCTACTTCGAAGCCTGAGGCAGAAGGATTGCCTGAGCCCGGCAGTTTGACAGCTGGGGTGGCCGTGAGTGTGCCACTGCACTCCAGCCTAGGCAATGGAATGATTCCAACACAAAAAAAACAAAACAAATAAGCAAACAAAAAAGACTGAAATGGAAGAGAAGGGGTATTTTGAAGGAAGACATTACAAAAGAGTGATGATCACGAAGAATGTGAAATAATGTCCCAAATTCAAGACCAGAGGTCAGGGAGCCCTTTCATCAGTTGTGATGTATAAGTCAGGAAGGAGTGCCAGTTTGCAGGCTAAGGTGGAAAGTTTCTTTGGTTTCACCTAAAGTGTGATTAGCTCTCAAATGTCTGCAGGACAAGCCAGGAGGACAAGTGTAAAAACAGGGATAGAGACCCGGGATAGGTCAGGTTACATCAGGATGACCTCCAGATGCCAGAACTTACTCAGGCTGAAACCTTCCCAGACTACTTGAGCTGGAATGCACATCTGCATTCATTTATTCATCCATCCCCAAATATCTTTTAAACGTCTTTTTTTCAGTATCACCCAAGAGTACATCAGATTTGGGAAACAGACAGTGAGTAAAGAAAGAGGATAGAGAGGGGAGGAGATTCATACCAAAACAGAAGGGCTCCCACCCCAGAGATTTAGGACACCCTCAAAATTATATACCTGATTTCTTTTTTTTTGTTTTGTTTTGTTTTTTTATGAGTTGGAGTCTCACTCTGTCGCCCAGACTGGAGTGCAGTGGCCGCCCCCGGCCACCGTAGCCTCGACCTGCTGGGCTCCAGCGATCCTTTCGCCTCAGCCTTCCAAGTAGCTGGAACTACAGGCACGCGCTACCACATCCAGCTAATTTTTTGGTTTATTGTGGAGATGAGGTCTCACCAAGTTGCCCAGGTGGGTCTCGAACCTGCGGGCTCAGGCAATCCACTTACCTCAGCCTCCCAAGGCGCGAGATTACAGGATGAGCCACCGAGCCCGGCTTATATACCTGATTTCTAATAGCTCTTGCACAAATGATAAATATTCATATCTCATACAAAAAAAAAAATCTGTGTACCTTTGAAGACAGAAAATGCATTTGGCAAACAGGTGCCAAGCATCATTTATTTATTTATTTATTTTTGAGTTGGAGTCTCACTCTGTCACCCAGATTGGAGTGCAGTGGCCGCTCCCGGCCACCGCAGCCTCGACCTGCTGGGCTCCGGCGATCCTGCCGCCTCAGTCTTCCAAGTAGCCGGAATTACAGGCATGCGCTACCACACCCAGCTGATTTTTTGATTTATTATAGAGATGAGGTCTCGCCAAGTTGCCCAGGCGGGTGTCGAACTCACAGGCTCAGGCAATCCACTCACTTCAGCCTCCCAAAGGTGCAGGATGACAGGCTGAGCCACCAAGCCTGGCCCTGTCATGCTTTCTTAGCAAATTGCCTATCTTGCCCTCTAATCAAAGGCAGAGTCAGTTTCCCAGAGGAAGCTATTGATAATTGTTTCACAACGCCCTCCCCAGCTTGTTTCATATTAATTAGCTTTTCTATTCCAAATATTTGTCTCCCATCCATAAGAAAACCAAGCTAACCTAATCTGTTGTGATCAACCCTGACCTCTGTGACACAGACCCTTTCATCTTGGCAAGTCATGTGACTGACGCACCCGTCTGCCTGCCATCCATCACCATGATGTCAATACCTGTGTTTACCTGCCCTTTCATGATGACATAAAGCAGATCACCATCCAATCACCCTAACAGTCTGCCACTATCAAAAAAAAGATTTAAAAAGCATTCAACCTCAAACAGCAGTGGCTATGTTCTTTATTATTTATTTATCTATTTTATTTTATTTTTTTTGGAGTTGGAGTCTCACTCTGTCGCCCAGACTGGAGTGCAGTGGCCACTCCCGGTCACCGCAGCCTCAACCCGCTGGGTTCCCGCGATCCTTCCGCCTCAGCCTTCTGAGTAGCCAGAATTACAGGCATGCACTACCACGCCCGGCTGATTTTTTTATTTATTGTAGAGGTGAGGTCTCGCTGCACAGGCTCAGGTAATCCACTCACCTCAGCCTCCCAAAGGCGCGGGATTACAGGCTGAGCCACCGAGCCCAGCTAGCCATGTTCTTTATTAAACTCTGGCCCTTTGAGCTCTGACTCCCCTCTCCCAACTTGCAAAGGTAAACCTTCTCTCCCTCTCTAATCTACTTTCTGAATAAACTATACTTTCCAATCTAAGTTCTGTGCCATTCTTCGCATCATTCCCACAGCACCAGCTCACTGACCTAACAGTCCTTATAGCAATCTTTATAGCCATTTCTCCAAGCAAGATATTTCTTTTTTTTTTTTTGAGTTGGAGTCTCACTCTGTTGCCCAGGCTGGAGTGCTGTGGCACACTCAGGGCCACTGCAGCCTCGACCTGCTGGGTTCAGGCGATCCTTTTGCTTTAGCCTTCCAAGTAGCTGGAACTACAGCCATGTACTACCACATCTGGCTAATTTTTTGATTTATTGTAGAGATGAGGGCTCGTCAAGTTGCACAGGCTGATCTCAAACACCTGGGCTCAGGCAATCCTCTCACCTCGAACTCTCAGAGTGCTGCGGTTACAGGCTTGAGCCACCGGGTCCGGTCACACCTACTTACATTTTTGATGGCACTCCTTGGCTTATTCTAGTAACTACACATTGCTCACTCAGGCATTTGAGGCTTTTTTTATTTTTTATTTTTTTTGAGTAGGAGTCATGCTCACGGCCACTGCAGCTTCCATCTGCTGGGCTCAGGCGATGCTTCTGTCTCAGCCTTCTAAGTGACTGGAACCACAGGTGTGTGCCACCATTCCAACTAATTTTTTGATTTATTGTAGAGATGAGGTCTTGCTAAGTTGCCCAGGCTGGTCTCAAACCCCTGGACTCAGGAAATCTTCTCACCTCAGCCTCTCAAACCGCTGGGATTACAGGCGTGAGCCACCACACCCAGCTGAGGTCATTTTAAAGATAATTTTCAGAGTGACTTGAAGCATAGTTTTTGTTGTTTAATCTAAATAGTATTGGAGTTTCCACTTTCAACTTTGGGACTTTAAGGTCACACACAGAGATGAAAGTGTCAAGAGCAAATTTCAAGAATGCTTCTTTAAGTTTTAGTTGAAAAGAAGTTTTCAGGGTAGAATTTTTCTATTTAGGTATGAGGGGACATCCCCAAATTCCCCAGCAATGTGGTTGAGTGGGATTGGCTCCACTTTCAGCCAAGGGAACGCCTCCTATTCCCCGTCCACAGTGATTGGTTCAGTGATAGGTACAGGATCCAAGTTGGGCCAATCAGATTCAGTTCCTAGATTTTTATTTAAATTTTATTTCATTTTGTCTACATAGTATCCCACTGGACATGAATGAAATGTGGTGCCTTGGAATTGCCAACAGCCATTCAGAGACTTCTGTGGGAAAGTCTACTTGAAAATGGAACTGACTTGCAGAAGTGGAGTGGAATGAGTGTGAGAAATAAATCGTGTCCTGTTCCAGTGTGAGAGCACTAGGTTAAGTCTGGCCTAAAAGAGTCTTTGCTGGCCAGGCTCGGTGGCCTAGCCTGTAATCCTACGCCTTTGGGAGGCTGAGGTGAGTGGATTGCCTGAGCCCGCGGGTTCGAGACCCGCCTAGGCAACTTGGTGAGACCTCATCTCTACAATAAATCAAAAAATCAGCCGGGCGTGGTAGTGCATGCCTGTATTCCGGCTACTTGGAAGGCTGAGGCGGAAGGATCACCGGAGCCCAGCAAGTCGAGGCTGCAGTGGCCGGGAGTGGCCACTGCAGTCCAGTCTGGGCAGCAGAGTGAGACTCCAACTCAAAAAATAAATAAATAAAGTCAATGTGGCTGTTTCCTACATTGGTCATGCACCTACCAGTCCAATTGTGGTTCATTGAACAATGTGCTGTATCTCAAATACTACAACATTCCTATCAAGCCTATCCTCCCTCTCTGTTTTAAACATAACAGGATTTGTCCTATTTAATTAGAAATTTTTTTTTCTTTTTCTTTTTGGTCCCAGGTTTATTGAAAATATTACGGCATCACCGAAAGACTCAAACAGCTCCTCATGGCGTTTTGAAGTTCATCTCGGCTGAGTGATCTGCAGGTTGGACAGGCTGCCAAAGTCTAAACGCTTCAGCATTTCCTAGGTGTCAGGATCTACTTCAATGATCTCCTGATCCAGGGCTAAGACCTCCGGAACATAATTGTCCCTCCTTTCTCTCTCCTCCTCCTGCAACTTGATGGAGATGCTTCTCACCGGACCCCTTTGGATCCACTTCATCAGATGCGTGACACAGCCAGCTATCTTGTTGCAGTGCCTCTTGCTGGGAATAATGGTGATCTCCTTGCACACATGCTTGTTCATGTGGAAGTCGTTGCCCAGGTGCATGGAGTACTTTTCTTTTTCTTTTTCTTTTTTTTTTTTTTTGAGTTGGAGTCTCACTCTGTTGTCCAGACTGGAGTGCAGTAGCCGCTCCCGGCCACCGCAGCCTCGACCTGCTGGGCTCTGGCGATCCTTCCGCCCTTCCAAGTAGCTGGAACTACAGACACACGCTATCACACCCTGCTAATTTTTTATTTATTGTAGAGATGAGGTCTCGCCAAGTTGCCCAGGTGGGTCTTGAACCCGTGGGCTCAGGCAATCCACTCATCTCAGCCTCCCAAAAGCGTGGGATTGCAGGCTGAATCACTGAGCCCAGTTAGTACTTTTCAATGATGACCCAGGCCGCCTTCTTCGCTGTTTTGGTTCAAACGCGGCCCATGTTGGTGGGTCCTTGGTAAAAGAGAGAAAATATTTTTTCAAATGTCAAATGATGAAATAGGTGGGTGCAGTGACTCACCCTTGTAATCCCAACACTTTGGGAGGTGGAGGCAAGAGGATTGTCTGAGCCCAGGGGTTTGAGACCAGCCTGGGCAACTTGACGAGTCCTCATCTCTACAATAAAAATTTTAAAAATTAGCTCAGGCATGGTGGCATGCACACTTGTAGTCCCAGCTACTTGGAAGGTTGAGGTGGAAGGATCACCTGAGTCCAGCAACTGAGGCTACGGTAGCTGTGAGTGTGCCATTGCACTGGGGAACAAAGTGAGACTCCAACACAAAAATAGATAGATAGATAGATAGATAGATAGATAGATAGATAGATAGATAGACAGACAGATACTGACTTGTGGTTGGGTTCAGAGGCTCACACCTGTAATCTCAGCACTTTGGGTGGCCGAGACCAGAGGATTGCTTGAGCCCAGGAGTTCAAGAACAGCCTAGGCAACATAACGAGACCTCCTTGCCACAAAAAATTTAAAAATTAGTTGGGTTTGGTAGCACAGGTTGTAGTCCCAGCTATTTGGGAGGCTGAGGTAGAAGGATCGCCTGAGTTCAGGAAGTTGAAGCTACAGTGAGCTGTGATCATAACAGTACACTTCAGTCTGGGCGATAGAGATTCTGACTCAAAACAAAAACCGACCTGGCGTGGCGGTTCAGCCTGTAGTCCCAGCACTTTGGGAGGCCAAGGGAAGAGGATTGCCTGAGCCCAGGAGTTCCAGACCAGATCAGGCAACTTGGTGAGACCTTGTCTCTACAACAAATCACAAAAATTAGCCGGGCATGGTGGCGTGCTTCTGCAGTTCCAGTTACTTGGAAGGATCACCTGAGCCCAGCAGGTCGAGGCTGTGGTGGCTGTGAGCTTGCCACTGCACTCCAGCCTGGGCAACAAAGAGTGAGATTCTAACTCAAAAAAAAAAAAAAAAAAAAAAAAA
>NW_007249556.1:24700-25047 GCF_000164805.1 Carlito syrichta
CCCCTCCAGTCTGGGTGACGGAGTGAGACTCCAACTCCAAAAAAAAAAATGAAACAAAAACAAAAGCAAAACCCCAAAATAGGTTAACTTTCAAATATATGGAGAATTGCAAAGCTTTATTTTGACTCTTACCAACTGTTATTGAGTATGGAATGCCTAATCCTTGAATTTTAACTTCATTAGAAGGTTCTTAGCCGGCTCGGTGGCTCAGCCTGTAATTCCATGCCTTTGGGAGGCTTAGGTGAGTGGATTGCCTGAACCCGCAGTTTCGAGACCGACCCAGGCAACGTGGCGAGATCTCATCTCTACAATAAATCAAAAAAAAAAAAATTAGCCGGGTGTGGTAG
>NW_007249556.1:25197-29732 GCF_000164805.1 Carlito syrichta
ACCCCAACTCAAAAAAAAAAAAAAAAAAAAATTCATACCCTACATCTTTAAAATAAAATTAAAAATTAAAAAAAGGAAACAATAAAATAAATTTTCTTAGAGATGGGGTCTTGCTGTGTTGTCCAGGCTGGAGTGCACTGGTTGTTCACAGGGGCAATTATAACATATTGCAGCCTTAAACTTCTGAGCTCAAGTGATTCTCCCAAGTAGCTGGGACTAAGGTACACACCACTTGGGTGTAACTATTACTATTAAAGTTGCAATATTAGCCGGGCTCAGTGGCTCAGCCTGTAATCCCGCGCCTTTGGAGGCTGAGGTGAGCGGATTGCCTGAGCCCGCGGGTTCGAGACCCGCCTGGGCAGCGAGACCTCATCTCTACAATAAATAAAAAAATCAGCCGGGCGTGGTAGCACGTGCCTGTAATTCTGGCTACTCGGAAGGCTGAGGTGGAAGGATCGCCGGAGCCCAACAGGTCGAGGCTGCGGTGGCCGGGAGCGGCCACTGCACTCCAGTCTGGGTGACAGAGTGAGACTCCAACTCAAAAAAAAAAAAAAGTTGCAATATTAACCTTCAAAATATCCAAATACAGTAACATAATTACTGTAGTTTTCTAGCCATTCTATCACTATTCCATGCATTTCTATACACACTTGTATTTATGAAGTGCTTATTATGTGCTAGGTTTTGAAGAGTATAAAAAAGATAGTCAGAGTCCAGGCTTGGTGGCTCAGCCTGTAATTCCAGCACTTGGGAGGCCGAGGCGAGTGGATTGCCTGAGCCCATGAGTTCAGGACAAGTCCAGGCAACATGGCGAGACCTCGTTTCTACAAAAAATTAGCCGAGTGTGGTAGCACGTGTCTATAGTTCCAGCTACTCAGAAGGCTGAGGCAGAAGGATCGGTGGAGCCCAGAAGGTCGACGTTGGGGTGGCCATGAGCGTGCCACTGCATTCCAGCCTGGGCAACGGAGTGAGACTCCAACTCAGAAAAAAAAAAAAAAAGATAGTCATGATAACAGATTATAGTCTATCCAGACAAGTAAACAGTTGCACAGTGGGCTGCCTCTGTGGGCAGGAGGGATGTTAACTAGAGAGAAACATCACACACAAATTTCTGGGATAATGGAAATGTTCTTTATCTGGTTTTGAGTGGTATAGTCCAGTCATCAAAACTCACTGAAGTCCATGTATCTTATTGTATTTTAATTGCATCATCTTTAACAAAAAAGGAGCAATAAAAAAATCAACAAGCCGGGCTCAGTGGCTCAGCCTGTAATCCTGCGCCTTTGGGAGGCTGAGGTGAGTGGATTGCCTGAGCCCGCGGGCTCGAGACCCGCCTGGGCAACTTGGTGAGACCTCATCTCTACAATAAATCAAAAAATCAGCCGGGTGTGGTAGCACACGCCTGTAATTCTGGCTACGCGAAAGGCTGAGGTGGAAGGATCTCCGGAGCCCAGCAGGTCGAGGCTGCAGTGGCCAGGAGCGGCCACTGCACTCCAGTCTGGGCGACTGAGTGAGACTCCAACTAAAAAAAAAAAAATACAAGAGGCAGAGACTGGGAGAAAAGGGAGTGTTCAATTTCTATAACCAGGTTATAGGGAAACGGGTCAGTATCATTACCAAAAAACCTGCTCCAAGCAACACAAATTCATTTCAGTGCTGAATCCAAAATTCATTGCCCTTCACCCACCCCAAGTCTGAAGCCTATGTGCAGTGTTAGCATGACTCAACAGTTACATAAACAATTTTCAATATGTGACCACTGACGTATTGTCAGTGAAACCAGCATGAAGTTTCCTGGTCATGCTGACATTTTAGATAACACTTTGGAATGTTCAGTATGTTCTTTTACAGTTTTTTAGGGAAAGGGGCAGACAATTGCAACATTTAAATGAAAGGGAAAACATACTGGTAACAATCTTTTATTCCCAGAATCCTGGCCTGTAACAGTCCGATGTCCTTGTATTCACAGATAGAGGGAAGGTGGGCAGTGCCCACTCCAGGCTTTCAGACACACTAGCTTGGCCTTGGACAACTCTCCTAGTCATTGGTTAGTCTGACTTGCCGGCTATTTCTTCTTCAACACCAGCAATGGCTACGAGATAAGACTGGCCAGTCAGGCAAGGCCGTGCTAGGAGGAGAGAGAAAAGGGTTCGAATAAGAAAAATGTCCACTTTGAATCCAAGTGACTTATACGTTTAACCTGACTCAGCTACAAAATAATGAATTTCTAAGACCGTGCTAAATAACTGTTCTATTACAACCAAAAAGGCCTCTTTTCAGTCTATAACTGTGTGATGTGCACATGTATTGGGGTGCCTGGCTCAGCTTTGGGAGTTCAGAGTGTGGCCCACTGGGGCATTGCAAGCAGTTCAGTACTGTTAGAGCGAAGATTGTGGGAAGAGGTTAGTAAGGTGGGAGGATGAGCCGGGCTCAGTGGCTCAGCCTGTATTCCCGCGCCTTTGGGAGGCTGAGATGAGTGGATTGCCTGAGCCCGCGGGTTCAAGACCCGCCTGGGCAGGTGAGAGCTCATCTCTACAATAAATAAAAAAAAAATAGCTGAGCGTGATAGCATGCACCTGTAGTGCCAGTTACTTGGAAGGCTGAGGCGAAAGGATCGCTGGAGCCCAGCAGGTCGAGGCTGCGGTGACCGGGAGCGGCCACTGCACTCCAATCTGGGCGACAGTGAGACTCCAACTCAAAAAACAAAACAAAACAAAAAAAAACAGATGGGAGGATGAGCCAGAAACAGAGCAGGAAGGGTCCTGGATTTTATCATAAGGCCATTGGGAATCCCCAAAGGATTTTATTATTTATGTACTTATTTTCGAGTTAGAGTCTCACTGTCACACAGGCTGGAGTGCAGTGGCACACTCACGGTCATCGCAGGCTTGACTTCCTGGGTTCAAGTGATCCTTCTGCCTCAACCTTCCAAGTGGCTGGAGCCACAAGCGTGCACGACCACCCCCAGCTAATTTTTTGATTTATTGTAGTGACGAGGTCTCACCATGTTGCCCAGGCTGGTCTCGAACCCCTGGGCTTAGGCATTTCTCTCTCCTCTGCCTCCCAAAGTGCTGGGATTACAGGCATGAGAAGTGGATGCGTGTGACAGGGATGTAGGGGACAGAGTTGCCTGAATATGAGAATCAGGGAGAGGGCAAAGTAAAGGATGGCTGCCAGTTCTCAGGCAGGGTGCTGTGTATCAAGACAGGGAACCCAGGAGAAGGAGCAGAAGTGGGATAATGAGTGGATGGTTCTGATAGGCAGGTGAATATGGATAGTTAGGGGCTCAGGAGACCATTTACAAAGTTAGCCAGGCATGGTGGCGTGCATTTGTAGTCCCAGTTACTCAAGAGTCTGAGGCAGAAGGTTCGCCTGAGGCCAGGATGTCAAGACTGCGGTGGCTATGAGTGTGCCACTGCACTCTAACCTGGGCAACAGAGTGAGATACCAACTAAAAAAAAAAAAAAAAAAAAAGACACTCATGGTTCACTGCAACCTCAACCTGCTGGGCTCAGGCGATCTTTCTACCTCAGCCTTTCAAGTAACTGGAACTACAGGCTCACACCACCATGCCTGTCTAATGTTTTGATTTATTGAGGAGACGAGGTCTCACCAAGTTGCCCAGGCTGGTCTCGAACCCCTGGGCCCAGGCAATCCTCTTGCCTTGGCCTTCCAAAGTGCTGGGATTATAGACTTGAGCCACCGTGCCTAGCCCAAAATGTCTTTTTTTTAAATTTACTTTCCATTAGTTTGTTTGTTTGTTTGTTTGCTTTTGAGTTGGAATTTCACTCTTGTAGCCCAGGCTGGAGTGCAGTGGTACACTCATGACCATCACAGCCTCGACCTGTTGGGCTCAGGTGATCCTTCTGCCTCAGCCTTCCAGGTAGCAGAACTACAGATACACGCCACTACGCCCTGCTAGTTTTTGTGATTAATTGTAGAGACGAGGTCTCACCAGGTTGCCCAGGCTGGTCTCAAACCCCTGGGCTCATGCGATCCTCTCACCTCGGCCTCCCAAAGTGCTGGGATTACAGGCTGAGCTACCGTGCCCGGCCGCTTTCAATTAATTTAAACCCTTAAGGGGTACAGCATTAAATGGATTCTGTCCAATGGCCTTAACAGAAAGGGTGCCTTGGAATTTGGCCCAGTCCATGCCACTGTTCCCAAGGGCCTGAGTTACCTTTCCACAGATTACTCTGGTTTTGTTTGGTTTGCCTCCAGGAATCACTGTGCTGTTCTTTGCTTTATATACATAAGCACATCTCTTGCCCAAATAGAATTCAGTTTCATCTTGAGCATAAACACCTTCAATTTTGAGAAGAGCTGTGTGATCCCTTTGGTTCCAGAGACCTTGCCTAGAGCCAGCAAAAATGACTCTGGACTCCAGCCTTCTAGAGAGGTTTGCCGCTTAGAAGTCCTGGTCCAAGCCGGGGTCGGTGGCTCAGCCTGTAATCCCATGCCTTTGGGAGGCTGAGCTGAGTGGATTGCCTGAGCCCGCGGGTTCGAGACCCGCCTGGGTGGCGAGACCTCATCTC
>NW_007249556.1:30629-31318 GCF_000164805.1 Carlito syrichta
GTCCCGTGATCCTTCCGCCTCAGCCTTCCAAGTAACCAGAATTACAGGCATGCGCTACCACGCTCAGCTGATTTTTTTTTTTTTTTTTAATTTATTGTAGAGATGAGGTCTCGCCACCCAGGAGGGCCTCGAACCCGCGGGCTCAGGCAATCCACTCACCTCAGCCTCCCAAAGGCGTGGGATTACAGGCTGAGCCACCGAGCCTGGCTAGGACTCATTATTAAGTTCAAAAGCTCTAGGTCTTGGCCAGGCAAGGTGGCTGACACCTGAGATCCCAGCATTTTGGGAGGCCAAGGCAGGCAGTTGCTTGAGCCAAGGAGTTTGAGATGAGCCTGGACAACATGGAAAGACCTCATCTCTACAAAAATGAGGTACACGTGGCATGATGATATACATCTGTAGTCCCAGCAACTTGGAAGGCTGAGGCGAAAAGATGAAAGAATCCTGGCAGGTTGAGGCTGTGATTGAGCCACTGCACTCCAGCCTGGGCAACAGAGTGAGACTCTAACTAAAAAAACAAAACAAAACAAAAACCAAAAAAGAATCTCTAAGTCTTAGTAAGACTCTATTCAAGCTGTACCAGTCTATGATACAACTACTAAAACAACAGTGAACTGGCTGATTTTCACATTTTTCTTTTTTCTTTTTTTGAGTTGGAGTCTCACTCTGTCGCCCAGACTGGAGTGCAG
>NW_007249556.1:32433-34207 GCF_000164805.1 Carlito syrichta
GAGAGATATTCTCTATTTCTTTCTTTCTTTTCTTTCTATTTTTTTTTGAGTCAGAGTCTCATTTAGTCACCCAGGTTGGAGTGCAGTGGCATACTAAGGGCCACCGCAAACTCAACCTGCTGGACTCATGTGATCCTTCCACCTCAGCCTCCCAAATAACTGGAACTACAGACATGCACCACCGGCCCAGCCAGGTCTCCTTATTAGAAGAATATTAATAGAGGGTAGTATAATACTGGACTAGGGACAGGAGAGTTGGCAGCTTTTCTAACTTTCATCACTGCCTCACTAAGCCTCAGGCAAGAAAGCTTACATCTATGGGTTTTCCATGTCAGTTTTCCATGCCACGATAAGAAGAAAATCCTGTTCCTTTTCTGCCTACCACGGAGGATCATTAGAGGAGAAAAGACTATAAAGTGCTTGAACTTTGGAGAAATACCAATTGGCCCTGCATTATTTGTCTTACTCTCTGGAAACCACTTTCAAGTTTTAGTTTGGTTTCATGTTCAGGATTCTTCAACCATTCAGCAAAGCCGAAGACATAAGCTGGCAGTTAAAAATCATCATCTTAGCCGGGCTCGGTGGCTCAGCCTGTAATCCCCACACTTTGGGAGGCTGAGGTGAGTGGATTGCCTGAGCCCGCGGGTTCGAGACCCGCCTGGGTGGCGAGACCTCATCTCTACAATAAATCAGAATATCAGCATGAGCCCAGGGGTACACTCCAGTCTGGGCAACCAAGTGAGACTCCAACTCAAAAAAAAATTTAAAAAAAGTCCTGGTCCAAGCAGGTCTCCGTGGGCTCCGAGATGACAGAAAGAGGTAAAAAGTCTTTAAAGTGTTTCTGTATTTATATCCATGAGTCCTGCCTCTGATATCATCTATCTTTTATTTATTTGTTTTTTGTAGAAGGATGGTCTTCTTATGTTGCCCAGGCTGGTCTTGAACTTTTGGCCTCAAGAGATCCTCTTGTCTCTGCCTCCCGAAGTCCTGTGATTACAGGCATGAGCCATCATCACGTCTGGTCTATGTTTTTAATACTCTTAATCCTATTTCATGTTATATATAGAATAAATAGTATATGCTTGCTCTTAGTTTAAAAAAAAAAACATGTTCTGGCTGGGTGCGATGGCTCAAGTCTGTAATCCCAGGACTTCAGGAGGCCGAGGCGAGACGATTACCTGAGACCAGGGGTTCAAGACCAGCCTGGGCAACTTGGTTAGACCTCATCTCTACAATAAATAAAAAAAAATTAGCCGGATGTAGTGGCTCATGCTTGTAATTCTAGCTACTTGGAAGGATAAGGCAGAAGGATCACCTGAGTCCAGCAGGTCAAGGCTGTAGTGACTGTGAGTATGCCACTGCACTAAAGCCTGGACAACAGAGTGAGACTCCAATTCAAAAAGAAAAAATTTAGAGGAAAGAATGACCAGATTTTTCTAATGTTGTCAATACAAAGCATGAGCTTGAGAGGCCAGAGATTTGTTCTGTCCTTCCATCTTTCCCTGTATTTAGCTTGTGATCTTCAGTACATCTGACCCGCCTAAGAGGCAGCTTCTTCATCTGTAAAATGAGAAAGTGCCCAAGGTGACCTTGTTCGGTCCTTCTAGCCTAAAAATTCTATAGCAAACACTGAAGGACTCATTATTATTATTATTATTATTATTATTTTGAGTTGGAGTCTCACTCTGTCACCCAAACTGGAGTGCAGTGGCCACTCCCGGCCACCACAGCCTCATCCTGCTGGGCTCTGGCGATCCTTCCGTCTCAGCCTTCC
>NW_007249556.1:34227-35060 GCF_000164805.1 Carlito syrichta
CCAGGTTGGAGTGCAGTGGCACGCTCACAGCCACCACAGCCTCAACCTGCAGGGCTCAGGTGACACTTCTGCCTCAGCCTCCAAAGTAGCTGGAACTACAAGCACACGCCACCATGCCTGACTAATTCTTTGATTTATTGTAGAGATGAGATCTCACCAAGTTGTCCAAGCTGGTCTCGAAACTCTGGGGTCAGGCAGTCCTCTCGCCTCGGCCTCCCAAAGTGCTGGGATTACAGACTTGAGCCACCGTGCCAGGCCAGAATTTATGACTGACCTACAAATTTGGCATTTGCAAGCTCAGGTTAAGCAGGTATTCTTTTTCTTTCTTTTTTTTTTTTTAAGTTGGAGTCTCACTCTGTCGCCCAGACTGGAGTGCAGTGTCCGCTCCCAGCCACCACAGCCTCGACCTGCTGGGCTCCGGCGATCCTTCCGCCTCAGCCTTTCAAGTAGCCGGATTACAGGCGTGCGCTACCACGCCCGGCTGATTTTTTGATTTATTGTAGAGGTGAGGTCGTGCTGCCCAGGCGGGTCTCGAACCCGCGGGCTCAGGCAATCCACTCACCTCAGCCTCCCAAAGGCGTGGGATTACAGGCTGAGCCACCGAGCCCGGCTAGGCAGGTATTCTTAGAGAGTTCCTTCGATCTTTTACATCATGAAATTTATTCAAAGGGCACAAAGAAGATGAATTCCTGCCAGGGGAGGAGGGGGGCACACTTGATCAATAAGTGTACTTGATCTCAAACCAGGTGAAGTGGGGACCAAAGTGAGGCCAAAACGTTACCTGTACTATGATCATTTGTATATCTAACCCTGAACTGTACACCACATCTTTT
>NW_007249556.1:35080-36099 GCF_000164805.1 Carlito syrichta
ACCTGCTGGGCTCCGGTGATCCTTCCGCCTCAGTCTTCCAAGTAGCTGGAACTACAGGGGCGCGCTACCATGCCCAGTTAATTTTTTTTGATTTATTGTAGAGATGAGGTCTCGCCAAGTTGTCCAGGCGGGTCTCAAACCAGCGGGCTCAGGCAATCCACTTACCTCAGCCTCCCAAAGGCGCGGGATTGCAGGCTGAGCCACCGAGCCCGGCTGATCACATTTTTCTTTATTTATGTTTTTAAAGATGAGGGTCTTGCTATGTTGCCCAGGCTGGTCTCAAACTCTTGGACTCAAGGAATCCTCCCGCCTCAACCTCCTGAGTAGCTGGGACTACATGTGCACAGCACTGTGCCTGGCTTTAAAATTTTTTTTAAAACCCTAATTAGCATGTTATTTTTTCTTGGTGAGTATTCATAGTTATGGTATTTAGTATAGTGCTTGCTTTACAAATAAGCAAACCAAAAGATTTCCCTTGCAACTGAGACAAAAGGGTCAAGAAACCAACAACTAGAAAGAACATACGAAATGAGACAAGTTTCACAGTGTGAGGGAAAGTCATGCCCTACTCTAACCTGGAAACTGCTTCACTTCACTTCATGAGTGACTGTATTTGTTTTCATGCTTAATGCTGCCATCTGACATGACTTAGTATCTCACATGTCCTTATTGCTCAAGGTCTTTTTTTTTTTTTTGAGTTGGAGTCTCATTCTGTCACCTAGACTGGAGTGCAGTGGCCGCTCCGGCCACCGCAGCCTTGATGTGCTGGGCTCCGGCGATCCTTCTGCCTCAGCTTTCCAAGGAACTGGAACTACAGGCGCGCGCTACCACGCCCGGCTAATTTTTGATTTATTGTAGAGATGAGGTCTCGCCAAGTTGCCCAGGCGGGTCTCAAACCCGCGGGCTCAGGCAATCCACTCACCTCAGCCTCCCAAAATGCGGGATTACAGGCCGAGCCACCGAGCCCGGCTCACCACATCTTAAAAAAAAAAAAAAAAAAGGCAAAATGTAGAGAACTG
>NW_007249556.1:36119-41656 GCF_000164805.1 Carlito syrichta
CCCGCCCGGGCAACTTGGCGAGACCTCATCTCTACAATAAATCAAAAAATTAGCCGGGCGAGGTAGTGCACACCTGTAGTTCCAGCTACTGGAAGGCTGAGGCGGAAGGATCGCCGGAGCCCAGCAGGTCAAGGTAGCGGTGGCTGGGAGTGGCCACTGTACTCCAGTCTGGGCAACAGAGTGAGACTCCAACTCAAAAAAACAAACAAACAAACAAAACTGAGTGGTGGGTATATGAGGGTTTATTATACTATTCTATTTACTTCATATATGTTTGAAGTTTTCCAAAATAAGAAATGGTTTGGTACAGCAAGTTGCTAACCAACTTTGCAAAAGGCTTATATTGTCTTCCTTGCATGCCTTGTTATCTTTGAGAGATTTGTTGCTAGAATAATAATGGCTAGCCTTCTGCTATATTGTCTTGTGAGTACAAATGATGCTGAAGTAGATTTTTTTTGAGTTGGAGTCTCACTGTCCCCCAGGCGGGAGTGCAGTGGCACCCTCACGGCCACCCCAGTGACAACCTTCTGGGCATGGTGATCCTTCCACCTCAGCCTTCCAAGTAACTGGAACTACAGGTGTGTGCTACCATGCCCAGCTAGTTTTTTTGATTTATTGTGGAGATGAGGTCTTGCCAAGTTGCCCAGGCTGGTCTTGAACCTGAGGGCTCAGGCAATCCACTCACCTCAGCCTCCCAAAGTGCTGGGATTACAGGCTTGAGTCACCATGCCCGGTCTCACAGAGATTTAAGTAAAGAAACTTGTACTTTTTCTTGAACTAGAGGGTTTTTTTGTTTGTTTTGAGTCACAGTCTCACTTTGTCACCCAGGCTGGAGTGCAGTGGCATGCTCATGGCCACTGCAGCTTTGACCTACTGGGCTCAGGCGATTCTTCCACCTTAGCCTTCCAAGTAACCTTCCAAGAACTACAGGCATGTGCCACCAAGCTCGACTCATTTTTTCTTGATTTTTTTTTGTAGAGATGAGGTCTCGCCAAGTTGCCCAGGATGGTCTTGAGCCTGTGGGCTCAGGCAATCCTCTCACCTTGGCCTCCCAAATTGCTGGGATTATAGGCATGAGCCACTGTGCCTGGTCCTGAACTTGAGGTTTTAAAATTACTTACTTGACTTTCAGCACACTGTGAATTAAATAAAAGACTAAAAGAATTTTTGACGGGTTAAAAATAAGACTGCCTTAGAGAACGGCCCCACTACATTCTAAGCAAGTAGTTGAGTTGCAGCACATTGTCCCCTATGCCTTGGGGATCCTACTTTTTTTTTTTTTTTTGAGCTGGAGTCTCACTCAGTCGCCCAGACTGGAGTGCAGCGGCCGCTCCCAGCCACCGCAGCCTTGACGTGTGGGCTCCGGCGATCCTTCCGCCTCAGCCTTCCAAGTAGCCGGAATTACAGGCACGCACTACCGCGCCCGGCTAATTTTTAATTTATTGTAGGGATGAGGTCTCGCCAAGTTGCTTGGGCGGGTCTCGAACCCGTGGACTCAGGCAATCCACTCATCTCAGCCTCCCAAAGCATGGGATTATAGGCTGAGCCACCGAGCCCGGCTAGAGGATCCTACTTTATGTCTCTGAAATACAAAGTATTAGGTTGTTATGATTACATGTTAACAAATAGAACAGATTTTCCTAAACCACAATTGGTACCATTAGTTCACAATTGAAAGAAATTTGTTATTATATAATGCTTGACACCAAAGAAAAAGTTTTCATCACATAATACATCTCTTTTATTGAAAATGTGTGATATTTAAGCACAGATGTCTCTCATACTTCAGGAAGTCCCAACTTCAAGTAACTAGGAATTGTGAACTCATGTGTATCCTATTTACTCTCTTACTTTTTATTTTTTTATTTTTCTTGGAGTCTCACTCTGTGGCCCACACTGGAGTGCAGTGGCCGCCCCGGGCCACCATAGCCTCGACCTGCTGGGCTCCAGCAATCCTTCCACCTCAGCCTTCCAAGTAGCTGGAACCACAGGCATGTGCCACCATGACCTGCTAGTTTTTAAAAATTTATTGTAGAGACAAGGTCTCGCCAAGTTGCCCAGGCTGATCTCAAATCCCTGGGCTCAGGCAGTCCTCTTGCCTCAGGTGTTACAGGTGCTAGGGTTACAGGTGTGAGCCACCACACCAGGCCTTAATTTTAGAATATTTTCTTTCTTTTTTTTTTGAGTTGGAGTCTCACTCTGTCGCCCAGACTGGAGTGCAGTGGCCGCTCCCGGTCACCGCAGCCTCGACCTGCTGGGCTTCAGCGATCCTTCCACCTCAGCCTTCCAAGTAGCTGGAACTACAGGTGCATGCTACCACGCCCGGCTAATTTTTGATTTATTGTAGAGATGAGGTCTTGCCAAGTTGCTCAGGTGGGTCTTGAACCCGCGGGTTCAGGCAATCCACTCACCTCAACCTCCCAAGGCGTGGGATTACAGGCTGAGCCACCGAGCCCGGCTGAGAACATTTTCATACCCCCCAAAAAACTTGTGCCCTCTAGCAGTCACTCCATTTCCTCCTAGCTACCTCAGAAACCCTCGTCAACTAGCACTTTCTGTCTCTATGGATTTGCCTATTCTGGATATTTCATATAAATTAAATAATCCAAAATGTGATCTTTTATGTCTGGCTTTTACTTAATATGCTTTCGATGTTCTTCCATGTTGTAGCATATATCAGTGCTTCATTCCTTTTTTGGCCCAATAATATTCCATTATATGGTTAGACTACAATTTGTTTATCCATTTCTCATAAATGGACATTTTTAAGTTGTTTCCACTTTTTGGCTATCATGAGTAATCCTTCTAGGAACATTAATGTGTATCTTTCTTGTGGACATTGTTAGGGTACGGACAGGGTGCGGGTGGAGTGTCGCAGCACCACCACTGGAGCTGGCATGCCAGAGGTGCCGCGCTGGGAACCCAGAGATCCGAGTAAATGCAAAGAATTGCAACACACAAATAGGTTAAGAAAGGAAAGTTTATTTAAAAGTAAATTAAGCCAGGCTCGGTGGCTCAGCTTGTAATCCCGCGCCTTTGGGAGGCTGAGGTGAGTGGATTGCCTGAGCCCGCGGGTTCGAGACCCGCCTGGGCAACTTGGCCAGACCTCATCTCTACAGTAAATCAAAAAATTAGCCGGGTGTGGTAGCGCATGCCTGTAGGTCCAGCTACTTGGAAGGCTGAGGCGGAGGGATCGCCGGAGCCCACAGGTCGAGGCTGTGGTGGCCGGGAGCGGCCACTGCACTCCAGTCTGGGCGACAGAGTGAGACTCCAACTCAAAAAAAAAGTAAATTAGAGAGAAAAAGAGAAGGAACAAAGAAGATTCACCTAACCCAGGGAAACACAGCGACAGCCATGGCTCAAAGAGCACATGGCCCCACCAGACTCCAGCAGGGCAATGGCCACTGGTTGCTTGTAGTTGAGTCCTTTTAACCATTCCCCTTGATCTGGGTGACAGAGTGAGACTCCAACTCAAAAATAAATAAATAAATAAGTAAGTAAATAAATAAAGTCCTAAATACTAGCTGAGTTACAGGTGAGAGAAAGCATAGGAAAACCAACTGAATGTTATCTAGTCCAGCTGAAGAAATCGGTACCTTTTTTTTTTTTTTTTTAATGAAAGTATTTATTTTGGCCAAACTTGGTGACTCAGCCTGTAATCTCAGCACTTTGGGAGGCTGAGATAAGAGAACTGCCTGAGCCGGCGGATTTGAGACCAGCCTGGGCAACTTGGCGAGACCTCCTCGTCTCTACAATAATCCAACAAAATTAGCCGGGCGTGGTAGCGTGCCCCTGTAGTTTCGGCTACTTTGAAGGCTGAGGCAGAAGGATCGCCGGAGCCCAGCAGATGGAGGCCTCGGTGGCCGTGAGTGTGCCACTGCCCTCCAGAGCCTGGGCGACGGAGTGTGAATCAAAACTCAAAAAAAAAGAAAAAGAAATATTTATTTTAACTGATATAAACTGAAATTAACAAAATGTCTTTTAACAGTAGAATGAATAGATTATGATATATTCACAGTATACAGTCTATAGGTACACACAAAAATATGGGTAGACCTAAAAAACCTTAATGGACAAAAAGCAGACATTCATATAGTATGATTCAATTTTTATAGACCTTTAAAAATCGATACCTTAGCCGGGCTCGGTGGCCTTGGGTCCTCATGAGCAGTGAATTGACTATTCAAAGTCCTAAATATGCCGTCTTGGGTCCTCATGAGCAAAAAAAAAAAAAATCGATACCTTAATTTACAACCTCAGTTTCTCTGCCCCCCAAAAGTCAATTCCAAGGGATCATGCGAATTCTTTTCTTGTGCTAGTATGTTGGTTATTCTGAACACTGCTTTCCAAGAGCACTTGGAGTGGGAGAGCCCTTGGTTCTCCGAGTGTTTTCAATGCCTTCTGTTTTATTTTTTTTTATTTTTTTTTTATTGAGTTGGAGTCTCACTCCGTCGCCCAGACTGGAGTGCAGTGGCATGCTCCCGGCCACCGCAGCCTCGACCGCTGGGCTCCGGCGATCCTTCCGCTCAGTCTTTCATGTAGCTGGAACTACAGGCGCGCGGTAACACGCCAGGCCAATTTTTGATTTATTATAGAGATGAGGTCTCGCCAAGTTGCCCGAGCGGGTTTCGAACCCGCCGGCTCGGGCAACCCACTCACCTCGCCCTCCCAAAGCGCTGGGATTACAGGCTGAGCCACCGAGCCCGGCCGCCTCTTGTTTTCTAGCGAGCGCAGGGGCCGCTCCCGATCCGACTCTCGGGCGCGGAGACCCGAGGTCATAGCCGAGGGTGCGGGCGTGGACGTGTCGGAGGAAATCCGAGGCCTTCCCTGCTCGAGGGTCCTAACAAAAGCCTCCAAACCAACTCGCGTTCTCGAATTCACCACGGCCCCTCTCGCCCTCCCCTCCCTGGGAAATTGACCACCCACCCGTGAAAGCTGTATCTCTCCCGTAGCCGGTTCTTTGGGGGACGCTGACTCCTATTTCAGCCACCCAACCAAAAAAGTCGCTCCGGGAGCATCTCCCGCCACGCCCGGACCCGCCCACCTCCGCTCGGGGCGGAAGGGAGTCCTGGCCCCGCCCCCCGGGATGCGCCGGCGGCCCCGCCCCCCTCCCGTCACTTCATTGGCTCTGGTGACCGGCCCCCCGAGCGTCGGCTCCCGATTGGTCGGCTCGGCCGCCGCTCTTTGCCGCTCCTGGGGCGCGGCGAGCGTGTCCACGCCACTTACGTCCGGACGCTCGGGAGGCCGTGATCACCGCCCAGACAGAAGGAGGCCGGCCGTGCGAGCAGCTGCTATGGTGCTGAGTTCCCCGGCAAAGCCGACCGAGCCGAGGCGGTCGCGGCCATGAAGGTGAGGGGCCGGTGGAGCCGGGCAGACCCTCCTCGCCTGTCCTATGCCGCCGGGGCATCCGAAGCGTTCTCCTTTCTTTCTGCCTCTGCGCCCACCCCGCCGGCATGTCGGAGAGCTCCGCCGAGAGGTCGCCCGCCCGGCTTCCAGGGCCCCGGCCGGCCTGGGACGGAGCGGCCTGGGGGGCTCCC
>NW_007249556.1:41698-83825 GCF_000164805.1 Carlito syrichta
CGCGCCCACCGCGTGCGCTCTCCCGACCCGAGTCCTTGAACTAGCCCGGATGGCGGGGACATCGCGGGGCCGAGGAGGAGCGGAGGGGTGCAGGGAGTGGTGCGGCGGGGTCCAGGCTAGCAGGTTAGAGATGGCCCAGGGCCGGGATGCCGCCCCGCAGGGGAGCTTCGGAGGCTAGACGCTGGGGCCGTGACCCGGAGCGCTAGCCGACCCGATTCGTCTCCCTGCCGCTAGGTATGCAGCAAGTAATTTGGTAGCTTGAGTTCTCCAAGGTGGGAGTGAGAGCGTGGGAGCATCACTGATGAGACGTTTCGGGAATGGGGGGTGGGGGAATCCTGGCCTACTTCGGGGAGATGATTCTCTCAACTTGATCGCCGAGAGTTTTAAAGAGCTCTGCGCGCGGCAGTCGGTTCAGATATTGGTTCATCTGCCAAACTCACACCAAGTAGGATGAGTCATAAGGTGATGGTGATACTCTTTCAGACACAGGCTGTTTCATTAATCTCAGTGAAAAGGTGCGCTTGGTGTGGGTAAGGAAAATAAGAGACGTGGCTGCTAGGTTAACTCTGCCTTCCCAGAGCGTCAAGGATTTACCTTGGAAGACAGAAAGGAGGGTCAAGTGGCTAGAGAAATTTCAGCAAATATTTTGTTGAACATTTCCTGTGTGTTAGCCGAGAAGGAGACATGGTGAGTAGAAGTAATTCAAGATACAGTCCTGCCCTTTAAGAAGGAGTAGCCATCCAGAAGAGAAGAGTCATTGGCGAGTAACCACAGAACAAAGCAGAAGGATACATGCAAAACCCTCAGGAGCACGAGAGGATACTTCTGGCTACAGAAAGCAAGACAGTTTTTTGGGGGGGGGGATAGGTAACTTTGGAACTGTACCTTGAAGTAGGAGGCTATTGTAAGAGTTTATTCTTCCCAGTTTAGTTATAAAATATTATTTCAACTTAGAATACCTATTAAAATATCTAGAAGTAGCTTTATTTCCTAAAACTAAAGACTTATTTTCTGCTGTGTGAAGATCCAGACACAAAGCAAGGATCTTGATATATAATGCCTCAAAGAATGTCACTCTTTATTAAAATTAAATTTGTGATCCATTAAACAACTAGCTATGGAAGGAGAGAATTAGGAACAAGTTTAGTCCAAACAAGTTCTTGGATAACAAATGTTTTTGAATTTAAGTGGAAGATATTTTTTTTTTGGCTAGAAACAGGGTCTGGCTATGTTGCCCAGAATCGTCTCGAACTCCAGGGCTCAAGGGATCCTCTGACCTCAGCCTCCCAAAGTGCTGGGATTATAGGTGTGAGCCACCATGCCCAAAAGATACTACTTTCTAAGTTGAAATTTTTGGAAACAGCCGGGCTTGATGGCTCAGCCTGTAATCCCGTGCCTTGGGAGGCTGAGGTGAGTGGACTGCCTGAGCTCATGGGTTTGAGACCTGCCTGGGCAACTTGGTGAGACCTCATCTCTACAATAAATCAAAAAATTAGCCAGGAGCGGTGGCGCCTGCCTGTAGTTCCAGCTACTTGGAAGGCTGAGGCGGAAGGATCTCCGGAGCCCAGCAGGTCGAGGCTGCGGTGGCCGGGAGTGGCCACTGCACTCCATTCTGGGCAACAGAGTGAGACTCCAACTCACAAAAAAAAAAAAAGAAAATGTAGAAAAGATATATACTTTTGAAAGCAAAATGCAGACCTGAATAGGCATCAGTCTGTGCAAGATGACTGTTAAGAATGATGCTTTTGTTTTTAGGAAACTAGATTCACAAAATTTAAGATTTGGGCTGTTAAATGTTTGTTTGATTTTATATTGATTTATTTTAACATTGTTTAGTTGTGGGTATGCTTATCTGTCGATTTCGATTTCCAGGCAGAGTTAGTGATTCCTGATGTCATGGAATTCTGACATATGAATGTTAATGTGAAGAGATACTCCTAAGTGGAATTAAAATTACATTAAAAGCTAAGCAATTAGATAAGTACATTCCCCCCCCCAAATCCAGGAGCTGCTGGTTTTAGCATATGTGTGGATGGGTATTTACTTTCTTCCTTTCATTTTCTTGTTTTTGTTTAGAAACTGATGTTTTGAAATAGGTTTTACCTCTGACTCAAGTGACTCTTTAACCATAGAGTAACATCTAATTAACTTCCCATAAGGAATTAAAAAAAAAAAATTCTAATTGGTGACCTGTGTTAATTTGATTTAATCCTCCTTCCTGGATTTCCATATTTATGTTGATCTTACTCTTAATTGTACTAATCTTGTGTATTCTTCCAAGCTCAAAATGAGATATCAAGGAGAAAGTAATCTACTGAGTATAATTTCCTCTTCCTTTTTTTTTTCTCTGAAAGGTGGGGGAGTGGTGCTAAGGATCAAGTATACTGTTTAAAAAAAGAAAACAGTAACCCAAGCATGAGGAAGGTAACATTTATGATCTATAGCACGTTATTGTAGAAATCTATCAATCCAGCCAGTGTCTTATCCAAAAATATTACATTTGAAAGAGCATCATCCTTTTTGTAACCTGTTTAATGTCCAAATGATATGAGAAAAATAATTTTAAGATTTAGAATTTCTTTCTTTGTTGTATATATGGTATTTTTTTCTTTATGGCTACTTGGTAATTAAGAAGGTACAATTAATTCCCTGCATATTTATTTCAGCTAAAGTAGCAGTTTCAATAAGAAATCCTTTCATGTTCTAAGGAGTATATATTTCTCAAGTGTTTCTAAATAGGATAAACATTTTGCTTATTATCTCAACTATTTCTTCTGCTTTGCTTAAAGTTCTATAGGAAAGTGTAACGTAGCCGGGCTCGGTGGCTCAGCCTGTAATCTGCGCCTTGGGAAGCTGAGGTGAGTGGATTGCCTGAGCCCGTGGGTTCAAGACCCACCTGGGCAACTTGGCAAGAACTCATCTCTGCAATAAGTCAAAATTTAGCTGGGTGTGGTAGCACGCACCTGTAGTTCCAGCTACTTGGAAGGCTGAGGCAGCAGCAGGTCGAGGCTGCGGTGGCCTGGAACGGCCACTGCACTCTAGTCTGGGTGACAGTGAGACTCCAACTCAAAAAAAAAAAAAAGAAAAGAAAAAGAAAGTATAATGTAACTGAAGTTTAAGATATAAAACTTTGATATCACTTGGGCTAAGATTTGGAGCATCTTTTTCCTATTGTGTAACACAAGACAATGAATTTTAGCTAACTGAAAGTTGTCCAGAGTTTAAAACAAAACCTGTAGTGGGTGAGTTCTCTGAGGATGCTGTCTTTGGTGGAATAACTGAATGCTTGTCTGGTCATTATAGTTTCTTAAAGCATCTGAGAAACTTTTGCTTGAATTAGAAACTTCTAGGTTCATTCTTTTGTTTTTTTTTTGAGTTGGAGTCTCACTCTGTCACCCAGACTGGAGTGCAGTGGCCACTCCCGGCCACCGCAGCCTTGACCTGCTGGGCTCTGGCGATCCTTCTGCCTCAGCCTTCCAAGTAGCTGGAACTACAGGCGCGTGCTACCATGCCCAGCTAATTTTTGATTTATTGTAGAGATGAGGTCTCACCAAGTTACCAGGCGGGTCTCGAGCCCGCGGGCTCAGGCAATCCACTCACCTCAGCCTCCCAAAGTCACGGGATTACAGACTGAGCCACCGAGCCCGGCTTAGGTTCATTCTTAAAATGACTGTGTGCATACCCCCGTATTTAATTTAGAGTTATGGCAAGCAAGGTTGACTCTTAGGAGATGACATTGTGATTACTAATATTTACCTAGTTGAATCAAAAGCAGATGACTTTGATCATTTAGTTTTATATTATTTTCATACCCATCAGCTTTCCCTCTCCCTTCTTCTCCCTTTCTTTCCCAACCTCTCCTTCCCTTTCTCTCTCTCTTTATGGCTGTCATTTATTCTTCATGGAAGCCACCATAGCTTTTCTTATTCATTCTAGTCTGACTGGTTAATATTATATTTAATGGAATGATTACAAGGGATCACATCCTGATGTCATTTAGAATAGGATTCAGAATTTGGGTGAACTTAATTCTTTAAATTGAGCATTTTGAAATATTTTCTCTCCACAGGGATTCTAAAAGCATATTAGATCACATACACACACAGAATCAAAGACAGCTGAACCTTGAGGCCATTTGAAAATTCTGGCTCTGTGCCAGAAAGAGAGCTGGATTGCTGCTCTTGCAAAGGAACTGAATACATTTCCTCTTGCTTTTGTTGATGGACATAATGATGCAGAATGGACTTACATTGTTTGCATCTGGCTGTGGAGCCTGAGAGTGCTTATAACATTGTTGGTTTATTCTTGTGGAAACAAGCCTCACAGTGTTGGAAACTGTCAGTCCCCCTCTCATGCAAATTGCTTAGGTTTGTGTCCTTTCCCTCTCCGTTTGTTCCCCCTCCCTCTCCCTTGTTCCTATAGAGGGGAGGGGATTTCTAATTCATTTCTCCTGGAGAGAAAAATATGGGAGGAACACTGTCAGCCTTTCTGCTAATGGAGGAAAAAGGGGCTTTGATGTTGGTGGGTTTCACTGAAGGACGTAAACATGCTTGGCTCAGTACTTTCTCTGGGACCTTCTGAGATCTGTCTTTCTATGAGGAGGATAGCATTCTGGTCTCCACTCAACGACGTGACAGTCTACTCTTGGTCAGCTGTGCTGGTTACTAGGTAACATATCAATACTGGTTAGTTGGCTGCAGAGTTATGGCCATGTTCTCCAATTGGTGTTATCAGTAAAAAAAAACAAACATTGTAATTTCCAGTTGTCTCTTTTTTTTTTTTTTTTTTTGAGTTGGAGTCTCACTCTGTTGCCCAGACTGGAGTGCAGTGGCCGCTCCCGGCCACCGCAGCCTCGACCTGCTGGGCTCCGGCGATCCTTCCGCCTCAGCCTTCCGAGTAGCCGGAATTACAGGCATGCGCTACCACGCCCGGCTGATTTTTTGATTTTATTGTAGAGATGAGGTCTCGCTGCCCAGGCGGGTCTCGAACCCGCGGGCTCAGGCAATCCACTCACCTCAGCCTCCCAAAGGCGCGGGATTACAGGCTGAGCCACCAAGCCCGGCTTTTTTTTTGTTTTTTTTTTTTTGAGTGAGTTTCCTTCGCCCAATGGATGAGCGCTCCCAGACCTTAATTGGCTCCAAAGGGTATATTATTGCCTTCCTAAAATCTTGATGCACTGGCTTTGAAGAAAAGGTCAGAACTGGCTTTGCAGTCCTGACAGGTTTTAGAATTTAATTTCTTCTGTGGGCCATATGAGTTTTTAATAGGATATGTGGTTTTTAACTAAACCAGGCAGACCATGGTCCCATGGCTGCTTGCTACCAGGAGCAGTTTTGGCTTAAGAGGGTGGGTAGGAAAAGGATTAGATCAAGGTGTCCAACCTTTTGGCTTCCCTGGGCCACATCAAGTAAAAAGGAATTGCCTTGGGCTGCACATAAATTATATAATATAGTTAGTGTATATACATGATAACTTACTTTTTAAAATATTTTTTATTTCAAAGTTTAGAAAAGAGAAAAATATAAAACTAGTGGGAAATTTGACCTTGTTTTATTGTTTTTTTGTTGAGTTGGAGTCTCACTTTGTCACCCAGGTTGGAGTGCAATGGCATGCTCACGGCCACCGGAGCATCGACCTGCTGGGCTCAGGCCATCCTTCCGTCTCAGCCTTCCAAGTAGCTGGAACTACAGGCGTGTACTACCATGACCGGCTAATTTTTGATTTATTATAGAGATGAGGTCTCGCCAAGTTGCCCAGGCGGGTCTTGAACCCGCAGGCTCAGGCAATCCACTCACCTCAACCTCCCAAAGGCGCAGGATTACAGGCTGAGCCACCGAGCCCAGCTCAGACCTTGTTTTTGTAAAACAAATCTATCAATGTCTGGTTTGATGAAGTGATTGAAGTTTTTAATGAGTTCTCGAGGTGTTTGTCAAAAATGTTTGTTCGAATTTTTTCTTCTTGTGCTTCATAATTGAAAACAGCTGCTCACAAATGTATGCGCTGGCCAAATGTGATGAATAAGGTTGGTTGTGAATTTCAAAAATGGAACTACACATGGGGTCATAAGGAAATAAATGCTAAAAAACACATGATATTAAAAAATCTTGTGGGGCCACATGACTGTCCTAGGCTGCATGCAGCCCATAGGCTGTGGGTTGGACATGCCTGGATTAGGCTATTAAGAAAAAACCATTTATTTTCAGTAGTCATTAATGGCTAGAAAATAAACTGCAAACACAGCTACATTCCCTGAGCTTGGAGTTTTGTGCCAGGCATAGGCAGATAGTTGCCTCATTCTGTTATTCTCTATGTTTTAAACTACATTCATAGTCTAGGGAGGAAATTTAGCTGTCTTTACAGATTATTGTTCTTTCTAACCTCTTGGATTCATGTGGCATAGCCGGTAGAGTCCTGCTGTCAGCTGTGTTCATGTAAGCCCAGATCATGGCTTTAGTTTTCAGAGATCTAGGCTTTGGCTTTACTCATGAAAAAGGAGGAGGAGTTTTTTTTCAATGAGCAAAAGATGGATTAGGGCCCTTATCTAAGGAATGTGTCTCTTTACAGTTGGAAGTAGAGCAACAACTCGAATTTATTGCAAATTCAGAAGCCAAAGATGGGGCCTAGAATACTGTCTTTCTAGGAATTGGGTTTGCCCAGAAAATCTAGGAGGAAATGAAGGAGTTTGGAGAATGTGCTTCAATCTTACTCTTAAAGTGGGAGCAGTGAGTGAAGGAAAAAAAGGAATCCAGGCTGATTTATCTGGAGGAAGATCTTAAAAGGTAGGGAAGGCAGAAATGGAACAAGAAAGAACATGAGCTAAGATCTCTAAAGTTTTTAAAGGGAGGATGCAAAAGAGGGAAGTTGTTTGGTTATTGCCCTATCAGATATGGTAACTAGGTTCAAGGAAACCTAAGAGGCAGGGAGTCAGGAACTCGGAGGATAAACCGGCATGTGTCTCCCCACCACGTTCCCACCTCCATTTTGACAGCCAGATTCAATAAACTGTCGGGAAAATGGTCTCTTAAATAGTTACCCAGTTGCTTTTATAGGGTCTGTCAAGTAGTAACAGAAAATTTGGACAGATTTGAAAAGGGAAAGATCAGTGTGAGATACTTCAAGCATTATTAGTTGAGTATCAAGGTGACAGTTGTAGGTTGTAATGCCTTTGCCCTGAGGGGATATGCAGAAGAAATTTATGAAATTGGTATTTTATGCGAAAGTGCAGGAAGATGAAACATACCAAAGAGGAGCCAAGTAGACAGAGTCCAAGCCTCCATCTATCTTCTGGGTAGATTCTTCAACTTTGAGGTGAAGGACAGAAAGACTTTGAATGACTGTGGCTTTTGACAGACCCAGAAATTACTGACTTTCAGTGTTGGAGATTTCATACAAGAAAACATGTAGAGGAGTAAGCTAAAAGATAAGAGTTTGGCTAAAAAGGAAAGAGCAAATAAAATGAAGGAACACACCAAATTCCAACAAAAGTTTCAGGCCAATATGTGGATAAAAGAAAAGGAACCGATTTAAGAATTAAGTCGTTATAAACTCAGCTGACCCTTTCTGAAAGAACTGGGTGAAACCATAGAGGGACATGAAACACTGAAAGCATATCCCACTTCTGGGGAAAAAAATATCGATGGGTCTTGGATAGCACATGGTGGAGGTGTCAGTCCCAGAACTCTAGAGGCCTTGGAAGTAACCAGAGCCCCTTCTGGTCCAGAGTCTTTGGAAGGTGTTGTTCCAGGTGCAACAGTGTGAGCAGGAAGAAGACATCTTCTCTTTGACTGAGCAGGCCTTAACCTTTTAATCTGGCCTGTATATCAGAATCACCTAGGGAGTTTTAAAAAAATTCTGGTGCCCAGGCTGTACCCTAGACCAGTGAGATTACAGTCTCTGGGGCTGGGACCTAAGCATCAGTATTTTTTTTTTTTTTTTGAGTTGGAGTCTCACTCGGTCGCCCAGATTGGAGTACAGTGGCCGCTCCCGGCCACCGCAGCCTCACCTGCTGGACTCTGGCGATCCTTCCGCCTCAGCCTTCCAAGTAGCCAGAATTACAGGTGTGCACTACCACACTCGGCTGATTTTTTGATTTATTGTAGAGATGAGGTCTCGCTGCCCAGGGGGGTCTCAAACCCGCAGGCTCAGGCAATCCACTCACCTCAGCCTCCCAAAGGCATGGGATTACAGGCTGAGCCAACGAGCCCGGCTTACTATAATAAATTTTAAAAATTAGCTGGGCATGGTGGCATGTGCCTATATGCCTGTGGTTCCAGCTGCTTGGAAGGCTGAGGTGGAAGGATCGCCTGAGCCTAGTGGATAGAGGCTGTGGTGGTCGTGAGTGTGCCGCTGCACTCCAGCCTGGGTGATGGAGTGAAACTGACTAAGAACAGAACAAAACATGAAAAAAGACCTCCTGGTGAGCCCAACCATAGCCAAGGTTGAGAGGCACTGTCGTCAGAGCAGTTTAACAGGCCTAGGCAATTCCTTAGCAAGAGACAGTGACAACAGCAGCCAAGGTACAGGACTAGAATACATGCTCCCAAGAAGCTGACGGGGGAGTGAATCGCTAGAAAAAGCGCCTTCATTTCATCACTGGGTGCCAGAAAACATGGGGCATGAAGGGAGAATGAAAATTGAATTTTTCAAATATGCTGGACAGGAAAGAAAGGTAGTTCAGATAAACTAGTGACTGAGGCTTCCCCTGTTTCAAATTTCTGAACTTTCAAGAAGGCTGAAGTGTTGTAAATACTACTCTTACAGAGGAGAACCATGAGTAGGGGGATTTTCCCTTCGATATGATGGTCAGAGTATCCTCTTATTGGGAGATTATGCTTTTATTGGGAGAATTCGTGCAAATTTAAGTTCACAGATTCTAATGAGGCTGCAGCCTAGATTTTTCAGTCGTTTCTTCATTCCTTCTATGGTATTGGCTGACAACTAAGTAGTATGAGTCTGAGTGGTACCACATACTGGGTTATAGCAGCATCTTTTTGCCTGGGACACTTTGGAGATTATCTTGGGCTTGTTTGTTTGCTTTTTCAGTTTTTATTTTGGAATGAAATGAATGAAAAATGAAAGAAGTGTTTTTCATTATTTTCCTTCTGGGGAACAAAGAGGAAATTCCCTCCCTTTTATAGAAACAGGAGGAATGACACAAAATTATCAGCCTCCAAAATTGATATATACCAGAGATTCCACCTGTTTTCCCAAAATAAATCCTTCTGTTTTCTTCACCAGAGCCAGTTTTAAAAGAATATTTTCAGCCTAGAATTTTTTTTTTTTTTTTGAGTTGAAGTCTCACTGTGTCGCCCAGACTGGAGTGCAGTGGCTGCTCCCGGCCACTGCAGCCTCGACCTGCTGCGCTCCGGTGATCCTTCCGCCTCAGCCTTCCAAGTAGTTGGAACTTAGGCACGCGCTACCACATCTGGCTAGTTTTTTTTTATTTATTGTAGAGATGAGGTCTCACCAAGTTGCCCAGGCAGGTCTCGAACCCGCGGACTCAGGCAATCCACTCACCTCAGCCTTCCAAAGCGCTGGGATTACAGGCTGAGCCACCGAGCCTGGCTTCAGCCTAGAATTTTAATGCTCATACTCATTAACATGGTTTGAAACAGTCTAGCCATTGTAAAACTGTCTCTGGTAGAAAGGGCAAAATGTCTGACAGTGCTGCTTTTAAAAGGGTGTGTCACTGGAGATTTTTGAACTGCTAGGTCAGAATCTTTTACCCTTATTATTTACCGAGAAAACACAGTTCGAACTTTCTAAGTAACATGCAAAATTTAAATATTACATTGTCTATAAAAAATAATAGCTACCTTTACACAGTTATTTTTCAGTCATATGATGGCAGAATTAGATGCTGCAGGGGGAGAAAGAAGTTTCTGTCCATGAAGAACTTTTAGTCTAGTTGCAGCGGCAGCTTGACACGTGAATCAGAAGAGGGGGATAAATGCTAAGAGAGCTGTTTAATTGTTTAGTGGCTAAGTCTGTAGGAAGCTAAAACTTCTTTTGACTCCTAGAATGAAGAAGAAGGTATCCTGGTGATACTTTCTGCAGTTGAGGTATTTCCCCCTACTCCTGCCCCCCAAATGTGTAAATTGAATTTTTAAAAAATAGCGGCTCACACTTATAATCCCCAGCACCTTGGCAGGCTGAGATAGGAGGATCATTTGGGCAACAAAGTAAGACCCTGACTACTAAGAATAGAAAAATTAGCGGGGCATAGTGATGTGTGCCTGTGGTCCCAGCTACTCGAGAGGCGAAGGCAGCAGGATCGCTTGGGCCCCGGAGTTCAAGTCTTCAGTAAACCAGGATTGTCCTGCTGTACTCCAGCCTGGGCAACAGAGTGATACTCTATCTCAAAAAAAAAGAGGTGGAGAGGGAGCTTACTTTAAAGAACTGTGGATGAATCTTTTATGAACCCTTTGCTTAAAAGAACAATCACTTTAACTGTTAGTAAATCTGGATTTTCATGCTTTTATGTTTAAGCGAACCATGGCTCTAGTCTCAGGTTTACAGTCATTTAAAGGTCTGAACTATCAATTATCATCTTACCTGCCTTTTATAGGCATCACTATTTCTTGAGAATTACAGAGTGTGAAACCATATAATTCTTAAATCAGTGACTCCGATACTTAGGACTGTTTGAACCTTGTCTTGTGGTTTCTTATTGCTGTACCTTCTCCTGTTCATATAAAATAACATACTCCAAGTGTCAGCAAGAATAGCATCATCCTTCTGTTGGATTCTGAATTGTCTTTTAAGTCTTTTTTTTTAAAGCGCTTATTGGACAAAAATGTTTGATAGAATCAGATAATAAAATAAATGGAACTGTGGCATTATTATGTGCTGCCATTTTAATTAATAATACCTCGACTATCTAGATTCCATTACCCATCACATTATCTAGATTCTAGAATATTCTTCAGAATTAGGACATGGGGCAAAAGCCTCTTAGTTCTAAACATTGTAGCTTTTATACTGTAAACATGGGGAAATGCCTTTGGCCCTCACTGCAAGTTTATTCTTTTCTGTATTCTAACAAGCATGGTTATTAGGTTTCTGAGACTGCAGTAAAAAAGAGAGACAGGTTACCACAGGTAGGTATAGTGATAGTTGTGGTGGCTCACAGAGGGACGCGACAAGAAAAAAACTTGAAGCAATACGTTAGTTCTGGGCCATTTAGTGGAAGTGGCAAATGGCCCTCATACCTTGGAATGTCAGCATGGTTATCAAGTCATTGAAAATTATGTTTGGTAGCCGGGCTCGGTGGCTCAGCCTGTAATCCCGCGATTTGGGAGGCTGAGGTGAGTGGATTGCCTGAGCCTGCGGGTTCGAGACCTGCCTGGGCAATTGGCGAGACCTCATCTCTACAATAAATCAAAAAATTAGCTGGGCATGGTAGTGCATACCTGTAGTTCCAGCTACTTGGAAGGCTGAGGCGGAAGGATCGCCGGAGCCCAGCGGGTCCAGGCTGCGGTGGCCGGGAGCTGCCACTACACTCCAGTCTGGGCGACAGAGTGAGACTCCAACTCAGAAATAAATAAAAATAAATAAAAATGAAAAAAATTATATATGCTATAGTATATCAGGCTACAAATATGAGAAATTGAATAAAATTAAGTAATTTGAATTCATGTTCTTTCTGCTAAATAATAGTTGGGAAAATCTGACCCAGCCTACAGAATTGCAGCATTTAGTGTAGTAGCCACCAGGCTAAGGTTGCCAGATAAATACAGGATGCCTGGGAAATTTGAATTTCAGGTGAAAAATGAACAACTTTTTTGTATAAGCATGTCCCAAACTTAGCATAGAACATATGTCTGTCCATTTGTTTTTTTCTGTGCATGCGTACATGTATCTTTGTGTATTTGGATGGGTATTTGTTTTTTTCTTTTTAACAAAATTTGGATCATGTTGTATCTTTTCCCTTTGTTTAACAAGATATCATGAGTATCTCCAATGCCAGATAGTCTTTGGAAATACCAGAAAATTATTTCTTTCCAAATAGCTTGAAATTTTGGTGCCCAAAGGAATATAGTAATCTCAAAGTAATTTAGGGCAAACTTACCTCTCCAGAATATCATTCCCTAAGGATCCCAGAAAGCCCAGATTCCACTTAGCTTTAAACTATGGCACTTTGTTCCTTTTTAGGCGGGTGCCACATCTATGTGGGCCTCTTGCTGTGGGCTGCTGAATGAAGTCATGGGAACTGGAGCTGTCAGAGGCCAGCAGTCAGGATTCGCAGGAGCCACTGGTCCATTCAGATTTACACCAAACCCTGATTTCTCCACGTACCCACCAGCAGCTACGGAAGGGCCTAATATTGTTTGCAAAGCCTGTGGACTTTCATTTTCAGTCTTTAGAAAGAAGGTGAGTTGGATGAAATGTTACATAACAAGACACGTGGATCAGCATTCTCGATTGCGGGTTATTGCGAATAGCTAATGAATCATTTCTTTTTATAAAAATATAAAAAGTTTAGTCCCATTAACCATTTTCAATTTAGAAAAACACTTCATTGAAGGGATTACGCTACTGCTCAACTTTTCTGACTAGATATTGTTACTTGTCACGGTGTTCTGGCATCCTTCCTCCTGAACTCTGACCTGTTGGTACCATTTGATTCCTCCTAGTGATGCTTATTTCCTGAAGCAAAAGATGTATTAGTCTGCAGTTTTATTCAGAAATGATTTCTGTAACTGTGATCTAGAATTTCAAAAAATGTATCCCCAACCCTATTCTTAACTCTCAAATGAACTGGGCTTGGTGGCGCAGCCTGTAATCCTGCGCCTTTGGGAGACTGAGGTGAGTAGATTGCCTGAGCCCACGGGTTCGAGACCCGCCTGGGCAGCGAGACCTCATCTCTACAATAAATCAAAAAATCAGCCGGGCGTGGTAGCACATGCCTGTAATTCCAGCTACTCGGAAGGCTGAGGCGGAAGGATCGCCGGAGCCCAGCAGGTCGAGGCTGTGGTGGCCGGGAGCGGCCACTGCACTCCAGTCTGGGTGACAGAGTGAGACTCCAACTCAAAAAAAAAAAAGAAAGAAAGAAAAAAAATCACAGGAGCACGCCACATGCCCAGCTAATTTTTTAATTTAATGTAGAGATGGGGTCTCATCACATTGCGCAAGTTGGTCTCGAACCCCTGGGCTCAGGCAGTCTCTCGCCTTGGCCTCCCAAAGTGCTGGGATTATAGGGTTGAGCCACCGCACCTGGCCTCAATGTCCTTTTTAAGTTTCTCTACTGGAATGGCTTTGATTCTGATTAAGGTCTTGTAGGTTGCAGGTTACTGTATTAGTGGGTTCTGTTTTCTTGGATTCACGTTGAGAGATCAGTTCTATTTCCCTCTCTCTGTGTTATACTTTTTTCCTTCTTTTTAAATAGGGCAAATCGTTCACGTAGGAAAAGAGTTTGTGATGCTCGTGCTTTCTGCTCCCTGTGGTTCAAGTCAGCTCTGTTCTGCTAATTACATGTTTGTACCAAGGGGTGGAAAGGATTTAATTCATGAACACAAGAATATATGTTTTTCTTAAAGTGCTATGTTTGAACTTCCGTGAATCCACACTGCCTTGGCAGTGCCTATTTTGATTTTCACGGCTTTTGGAATACTCCAGTGCCTGTGAAAATAGTCTGGTGCCACTGGGGACTTCATAAGAACGAAAATTAAATTTTAATAGAAGGCAAAAAGAAAACTCATGTTTTCAAAATGGCTTATATCTTGCTATCATTACATGCTTCTTTTCTCTTTCTTTAGCATATTTGCTGTGACTGCAAGAAGGATTTTTGCTCCGTTTGCTCAGTCTTACAAGAAAATCTCCGTAGATGTTCTACTTGTCACTTACTGCAAGAGACAGCCTTTCAGCGCCCTCAGTTAATGCGACTAAAAGTGAAGGATCTACGGCAGTATCTCATTCTTCGAAATATACCGATAGATACTTGTCGTGAGAAAGAAGACTTGGTAGATCTCATACTGTGCCATCGTAGACTAGGCTCTGAGGACGACATGGACACAAGCAGCCTGAATTCTGCAAGGTCCCAGACTTCTAGCTTTTTTGCACATTCATTGTTTTCAAACTACACAGCCCCCTCTGCTACTATGTCTTCCTTTCAGGGAGAGCTCATGGATGGAGACCGGACCTCCAGATCTGGCACACTGGCACAGGTATGGGGGGTAGTTAATTATACCCGGGCCTGCCACACTTACTCTTGGCTATCTGTGGTGGGGCTTTTAGGGCCTGCTAACTTCAGATAAACTGGACGTCACATGCTGGAGCAGAGGCGCCGTGCCCAGCTGAACTCTGCACTTGCAGGCTCTCCTCATATGGAGTCGCAGTGCTAGGTGCTAGGTGGCTCCAAAGTTTGCTATCGAAAGGATTCCAAAATAGCTCATCAATCTCTTGGCTGTAGTTACCTCAGTTTCCCTGTCTTACATAGTTAAACACTAACTGTGGAAGCCATGCTGTGAAAAAGAAGCAGAGACACATTTGCAGGGCTATTTGTACGAGTGTCAGTGGCCATAGAAACCATCAGTAGTGTAAGTTATCCTAAGGACCATTTACAGTGGTGAAATTGTTCTAATTTAGATCATGAAAGAGCCATGTGAATTAGTGGGCAAATGTAGTTGTTTACTCATTTTAATTAGTATCATTGTCCCAGTGAGGTCCTTGGACATCCTGACTAAATAACATACAAGTGGACTTGTAATTAATATTTGTTTATACAAGAGTGATTCTGAAATGCTGAGAGGATTGTTTTGATCAGAACTTTTAAATAGTCTTCACATTTAATTTTATTCCCTGAAGAAAGGGATTATCAAAAGCAGAGGGAGGTGTGTGCAGTGATGTGAGCCTGTAGTTCCAGCTACTCGGGAGGCTGAGGCAGGAGGATTGTTTCAGTGCAGGAATTTGAGGCAGCAGTGTGCTGTGATCACACCTATGAATAGCCACTGTACTCCAGCCTGCACAACATAGCAGGACCCTGTTTTTAATGAATAAATAAATGCAGAGGGAAATTTGGTCTAATTGTCATCCAAATATAGTCATATGCCCCATAATGATGTTTCGGTTAGTGGTGGACCACGTATACAACAGTAGTCCCATAAGACTATAATATGGCATTTTTACTGTACCTTTTCTATGTTTAGAGGTATTTTATTTTTGTATGTCAGAGTGTCACTCTTGTCCAGGCTAGAGTGCAGTGACATGCTCAGGGCCACCATACCATAGCTTCGACCTGCTGGGCTCAGGCAATCCTGCCTCAGCCTTCCACGTGACTGGAACCACAGACGCATGTCACCACGCCCGGCTAATTTTGTGATTTATTGTAGAGACGAGGTTTCACCAAGTTGCCCGGGCTGGTTTCGAATCCTTAGGCTCAGGCAATCCTCTCATCTCCATCTCCCAAAGTGCTGGGATTACAGGCGTGAGCTGCTGCGCCTGGCAGAGATGTTTAGATGCACAAATACTTACCGTTGTGTTACACTTGCCTAGAGCCCTCCGACAGTCACGTGCTGTATTTGTAGCCAGGGTGTACTGGCTCCACCACATAGTCTAGTGTGCAGGCTGTGCCATTTAGGTTTGTGGAAGTCCACACTGTGATGACTGCACAATGACGAAAATGCCTAAGGATGCATTTCTTAGAATGTGTCCCTGTCAGCAAGCCACACATGACTATAGTCGTAAATTAGATAAATTCAAGCCAGGAGTTTTATCATTTTCCCAAATGAGAAATGGCATAATTATGATGCAAACATAAGTCACATCTGACTTTTGTACCACTTTTAGGTACATGTGGTATGGGTTGTTGGATGCTACAGTACGGAGCCTGTGAATCAGCAGGGTGGAGTATTTGAAATTGGGAGCTGACCTAGGCAGTTGTAGGGCTATTATCAAAATACAGTCGAAAGATGTGAAAGCAGGGACATGTCCCAAGTTGAAGGGAGTTCTGTTTTTCCTAAAGAAAAGAGTACCCTGATTGTTGAGGAATTTAAAAAGCTAGAATTAGTATGAGCCATCAGTAAAGAAGTCTAGAAAGCCTTCTTTGGAATTAAAATGTCTAAGTACAATGTTTGGAGGACCGAGATCTTTCACATCAGATATCCCTGACTCTAGTCAGAGTTTTACTCTAGTCAGAGCTTTAACTTTTTTCTGTCTGCATCTTAGAGACTCCAGTTAAACTAGCCATTTGCAGATGCTTTGATAATGATGTAGTGCCATCTCCATCCTTGGTGGCTTTGCATTCCATTATGAGACTTTATTAGGGAGCTAATACTCTGGTTAGATGTAATAAATGATGTGCACACACAGGGATTTGTGTTTTGAGATAACTGTGGAAGGTAAGTTCTTTATGCCGTCCTGCAGGGCCCAGATCTTTTGGAGCCAAAGAAGACATGGATCATGCTGGCTTTTAGGTCATCTTTTTTTGAGTTGGAGTCTCACTCTGTCACCCAGGCTGGAGGGCAGTGGCCGCTCCCGGCCACCGCAGCCTTGACCTGCTGGGCTCCGGCGATCCTTCTGCCTCAGCCTTCCAAGTAGCTGGAGCTACAGGTGTGCGCTACCACTCCCGGCTAATTTTTTATTTATGTAGAGATGAGGTCTTGCCAAGTTGCCCAGGCGGGCCTCGAACCTGCGGACTCAGGCAGTCCACTCACCTCAGGATCCCAAAGCGTGGGATGACAGGCTGAGCCACCGAGCCTGGCGCTTTGAAGTCATCTTGAGAGAGGGTCTGTGAAAAGGCTCTCTCTGGTGATAAACATGGGTTGATACCATCAGGAAAATAAAGGTTCCTGACCTAATCAGATACATTGTGTAAGTGTAGGTACAAAGTGAAATAGCTTCAACCAACACAGAAGATGACGATGAGGACGACGACGACGACGACGACGACGACGACGAAAACGTGGAGGGGCAGGTGAGGCCTCCTGTAAACCGGGCTTCCCTGGCGTGTCAGTCTGGCAGGAAGGGGAGGTGCCTGTGTGGATTTTCTCTAGACTAGCACAGGACACGCCTTCTGGTTTGAACGTGGGTCAGTGTATTAAAACGCTTCAAGGACTGCCGAGAAGCCAGGGAAGAACACCCAGGGCCCGTGATGAGTCTGGGGTGAGGGGAGTCGGACCAGGGGGCCAGTGGTAATGGGTGCTCTGTGATTTCAGACTCCGGGGCTCTCCAGGGAGAGAGTGAGAGCTTCCCTGTCTGACTTGTCAAGCCTTGAAGACGTGGAAGGGATGAGTGTGCGGCAGCTGAAGGAAATCCTGGCTCGCAATTTTGTCAACTATTCTGGCTGCTGTGAAAAATGGGAGCTGGTAGAGAAAGTAAACCGGTTATACAAAGAGAATGAAGAAAACCAAAAGTCATGTAGGTTGATTTTTTTTCCCCCTGATTTTCTCTGCAGCGTCCTTTAAGGCTTTAGAACGGGGCTGATTCTGTCACAGTTCAGTCAAATTTAGTCTTGAGAAGGCTGTGTACCTTTTCACTGAGTATAAACTAATTCTGTTACATGAGCCTGTTTATAGATCTGTTAATAAGCTCATTATGTGAAGTTCATTATGGCTCTGAGACCACCGTTGCTAAGTGAGTGAGATAACTATTTGTTCAGTCTGGTTTTTCTTACTATAATTAACTACTTATTAGAACCCTAATGAAGGCCGGGCTTGGTGGCTCAGCCTGTCATCCCAGCACTTTGGGAGGCCAAGGTGAATGGATTGCCTGAGCCCGCGGGTTCAAGACCCGTCTGGGCAACTTGGCAAGACCTCATCTCTACCATAAATCAAAAATTAGCCGGGTGTGGTCGCACACACCTGTAGTTCCAGCTACTCGAGGCGGAAGGATCAGGTCGAGGCTGCGGTGGCCAGGAGCGGCCACTGCACTCCAGTCTGGGGGACAGAGTGAGACTCCAACTCAAAAAAAAAAAAAAAGAACCCTATTGAAATTCTTTGTCTCTATAAAAATGCTTATTTTCTCAGCCCTCTGGCTGTCCAGTACTTTGGTTATCTCCACTGTAGCTTTTCAGTCCTACCAGTGAGGGGAAAGTTTCCCATAACCCAGATGTTAAATAGTTCTTAGCATCAAGTATTTGTAGGTTTCTGTGTAAGTCACATAAAGCTGAGGTTATAAGTTTCTGAACTATTTATTGATGAAATGTGGCATAGAAATCCTCCCTCAGCTGGTAACAGGGCCAAGCCACAGGGCACTTATGGCAAGAAAAAATAATTCACTGGTGTTCAGACTGACAACTCTTATGTTCTTATGTAGATTTACACAGTACTGCCATCATTAACTTTTATCATCTTGAGTTTTCTTCTTTAAAAGCTTGTTATAATACAGCTTTTGTTGATGAACAGGTTTATGCCCAGAATATGCACAAAGTGTTTTGGCACACCTACTTTAAGATGACATCACAGTGGTAGATGCAGTTTTCATCCTTTGGGCCTTCAGAGGTCCGGGGTTACTGGCTGGGAAGAGTATTCTGGCAGTGAGCGTTCTCAAGAAGTCAGTTTGCTTCATAAGTATCAATAATAACTATGTACAGCGCATGACCGTAATACATGGCCACGCCCACCCTCAAGGAGTTTATGGTGCAGGAGGCCAGCGCGTGCATAGTTTGCAAGGTGTCTTTCTCCTGACTCACTGCTGAATCTAATCCTGGTTCATGTCTTGCTTGGATAGAACACATGTTTTGAGCACACCTGGACTCTCCCAACTTGACTGGCATTTATGCCAAGATTGTCCCTTAAAGCCCTGACAGTCTTATGAACTAAGATCCCAGATTACAAGACTCTCTTGACATGGCAGGCTGTGCAACATTTATTTCTCTTAGGTACAGAGACTTACTGGTCCTGTAAGCTTGAATTCCTGTTCTGTTTCAACTGGTATTTATGATTTCCATCGATGCTCTCTGACCTGTAGAAAGGAAAGTCTCCAGGCCCACAGATCTATGGCCATATCTAGGCTGCAGTTAATTTGTAAAACTCACTCATTGCCTTTCTCACTCACAGCCTGGATTTTCTCAGAACCTAAATCTGGGGCACAGAGGCAGGATGACCTGTCCCTCTTTAGTTAGACTTCGACAGGGTCAGGAACGCAGAGGGCTTGAGATGCTTCTAGAGCTAGGGGTGGGGGAGGAGATCCTTTGCTAGTTGGTGTATCATTATTCCTACCTTTCCTGTGAGTGTGAACTAAGGCTCCTTTCCTACCTAGATGAAGCTCCTGAGACTGTCTTTCCCATGGCCACACAGCTGGGCAACTGAGCTGAAATTCTGATAGCGTCCTAGCTCCAGGGCCCATGAGTTGAAGGCCATCCTAGGGCTACTGTTCCTTTTTCTAGTTACAGAAGTAATACATCCTTATCACAGACACCATACGTTGCACAAAGAGGCAAAATAGAAATAAGGCACTGCCAGTCGTTGGGCACTTCAAGCATTTTATTCCTCCCAGAGCCTGAGGCGTAGGTGTTGCCATTCCATTTCAGGTGCGGTGATCCAAAGGGTACAGACGTTGGGAGTTTGCCTTTTACAGCACCGGTTGGTGTTGGGTCTGCAGCGGCCAGGGGGCTGCTCGGCCAGGCGGGTGGGCGGTGGCTGGCCACGGCCGAGGGCCCAGCTCTCTGGTGCCTTTCAGATGGCGAGCGGCTGCAGCTGCAGGACGAAGAAGACGACAGCCTGTGTCGCATCTGCATGGATGCCGTCATCGATTGTGTTCTGCTCGAGTGCGGGCACATGGTCACCTGCACCAAGTGCGGCAAGCGCATGAGTGAGTGTCCCATCTGCCGGCAGTACGTGGTGCGAGCCGTGCACGTGTTCAAGTCCTGAAACCGAGGCTCCCCATCGGGACATTCGCCCCTGAACCTGATCCCAAACGTTTCAGTGCACAGAAGGGATGGAAAGCTTACTGTTCCAAGGCTGACGCTATTTTTAAAAATTATTTTCAATACTAACAGGGGACAGAAAGTTTCCTCCTAAGTTGTGGAAACACTGCTTCATGCCATGAGCCCGTCTGCGTGCGGACACATGACTTTCCAGGTTCAGGTGGGCTTTGTCACAAGTCCCGTGAACATTAGTTGTTAGACTGTGTGTGACATGGGGGCAGCTACTGCTGTCTTTGGAGGACATTTAGCCTGTTCTGTTTGCCCTCATCTTATTTTTAACTACTCGGATGTTTGGAACTTCTGTTCTCTCTGGATGAGATCACTGTCCACAAGTGGCCGACGTGGAACATGCTGAGCAGTGGCCCCTCTGAATGTTCACTTTATTAGTCATGTATATTTTAAATGCTAATATTTGATGAATGTAAGTTTCCACATTGTTGCTATTTCTGCATTTAAACGTAATTGGGAACTGACATTCTATAGTCAACTGCCAGGGCCTTAGACTAAACATGTCCATTTTTGTTCAGGTACAGCTTTTTATAGCAAGGGCTGCATCTAGCTTCTTTTACTAGAAGTGTGTGTGCTAAATTCTTTATTAATGTGTAATCCGTTTACACAAGTTTTGTATAGTGAAGGTGTATTTTCAGTGCTGTCCGCTAGCTAATTTCAACTTTAGGAATAAAATTAGATTTTAAAAGCTTCTGTTTCCTCTGTCTTGATCCACTCCTAATTCAGTTGCATACAGCACGAATGGGTATCTGTGCCCTGGTCTGGCACCCTTCTTCAAAGAGATGGTGGGAACACCTTTGAAGGTGTCACACGAACCACTGCTCACCTCTGCTTGCTTGGCAGTAAGGATAACTACTGTTTTGCTGTTCCCCGTATCCAGGTATTGTGCTAGGTGCTGTATAAGTATCTCCACAGTCAAAGCAGCATGCTGAAAGAGAGACTGCCTGGCTTCTTTGATAAGCCCTACCTCTGAGAAGTTAGACTTGTCAAAAACCTCACACTTGTGAAGTGGCCGTGTCAGAACTTTAGTCTAGCTCTAACGCCAGCTTCTCTTAGCCCTTCCAGTACCGCACAGCAAAGGAGGAACTTACGATATTAGCTTATGCGAAAAGGTTTTGAAATCTCTTCTCTTTCAGGTCCAGCACACTCGGGGAGTGTTTTTGGTTGAGTTGAGAACTGTGGCTTCAGTTCAGTTGGTAGTATGTGGGCAATTCTGGTTTTTTTTTGAGTTGGAGTCGCACTGCCACCCAGGTTGGAATGCAGTGACACGCTCACGGCCACTGCAGCCTCCACCTGCTGGACTCAGGTGATCCTTCCGCCTCAGCCTTCCAAGTAGCTGGAACTGTAGGCATGTGCTAGAGCATGCCACACTTGGCTAATTTTTTGATTTATTGTAGAGATGAGGTCTCACCAAGTTGCCCAGGCTGGTCTCGAACTCGTGAGCTCAGACAATCTTCTCACCTCGGCCTTCCAACATGCTGGGATTATAGGCGTGAGTCACTGCACCTGGCCTATTTTTTGATTTATTGTAGAGACAGGGTCTCTCCAAGTAGTCCAGGCTGGTCTCAAACCCAAGCACAGACAATCCTCTTGCCTCAGCCTCCCAAAGTGCTGGGATTGCAGGCTTTAGCCACTGTGCCTGGCCTGGCCGATGTTTTTAAGAAATGCCTCGCTTAGGCTGAGTCTACTGTTATCTTCTGACTTTGCAGTAACACACATACCCTCAGGTGCTCAGAATCTGCTTATCAGTCAACAGACCAGAAAATACCTGTGAACTTAGGGAGGCAGAGGCCCCTGTGCTTTGAGCAGAAAGTTTGTTTGGCTAGTTGTAAAGAAAAAATGTGGCTGGGCGCGGCATGGTAGCACACACCTGTCGTTCCAGCAACTTGGAAGGCTGAGGCGGAAGGATCGGTGGAGCCCAGCAGGTCGGGGCTGTGGTGGCTATGAGTGTGCCGCTGCACTCCAGCCTGGGTGACAGTGAGACTCTAACTCAAAAAATAAAATTACTTACTTAAAGGATGTTTTTTGAGCTGCCCCGGTGTCTCCTTTGTAAACATCAGGTTCCCTAGAGGAAGGGACAGCCTTTTTTCTAAGTTACTAAGCAGCGGGGCCACGTAGCAGACGCCCTTGGGTCTGTGGTCCTTGTGTGACTTCACGAGACTTGGCGTTTGGACTCAGTGGCTGCTTGTAGCATTTAGCTTAGGCTGGCCTCATCTGACACACATTTTAAGGACAAGAGTGCTGGCCATGGCGGTTTATGCCTGTCATCCCAGCACATTGGGAGGCTGAGATGGGAAGACTGCTTGAACCTAGGACTTTGAGACTACCCTGGGCAACACGGTGAGACCCCTCCAAAATTAGCCAGTATAGTGGTGTGCGCCTGTAGTTCCCTGCTACTCGGGAGGCTGGGGCAGAAGGATGGCCTGAGTTCAGGAGGGCGAGGCTGTGGTGAGCCATGATCCTACCATGCACAAGACCCTGACTCAAAAAAAAAAAAAAAAAAGGTCTGTACAGCAAGTACAGACTTGTGCTGAGGTACAATCGTGTAGATTGTTCATATCTTGGGAGGAGTTTGTCTGTGACCACTGTACTACTGTGGCTTCTCCAAAACCTGGAGAGAAACCATGCCTTTGCTGTGCTGTGTCCCTATAGTGGCTCAAATCTCCAACCCTGGCAGTCCCTCCCCAGCAGACCTGTATGGTCCAGGAAGCCTACAGGAGAAGCACTGCCTGCTAAGCCAGAGCCCTGTTTTCTTCACCAGTGCCAGCTGCAGCCAGCCATACATCTGAAGGTTGGCTACTCCTGAGTGACTGCAGGAACTGTTCTTTTGAAGCCCTGATTACCTATAAAGTAATGCTTAAGGATGGCTTTACTGGACAGCAGGGTAACTATCTTATTTGGAGGTTCAGAGAACTCAGGTTGCCAAGGAAATCGAAATTTGACTTTTCATAGGACGCTGCATGTT
The DNA here is from genome assembly GCF_000164805.1 of Carlito syrichta. Lineage (NCBI taxonomy): Eukaryota > Metazoa > Chordata > Mammalia > Primates > Tarsiidae > Carlito > Carlito syrichta. The sequence continues at coordinate 64,537 of NW_007249556.1, forward strand.
GAACAGTCAGGCTTGCAAAGGGAAGCCATATTTTTATAAACCATAGTGTGAACTAATCTTAAGTCCAAGTGGATGCCTGAGGTAAATTCTGGGGTACTGTGACTTCAGATGTCTTGAGTTTCAGTCAGAAAAGGTATTTAGATTTACATTATTAACAGGAGACATGGATCTAGATGGGCTCTTTGTCCCGTTTTAGTAAAACCATTTTGCCAGGGCAAAGTAAAAAAAAGATACGGGGAACAAATATGAAACCTGACCGTTCGCAAGGTTACTGAGGAAAGCTGGTTCCCATTCTTGTCTTTGGATCCACTGGAGCAGTCGCTTCTCTACAGGACTATGAGGTTGCAGGGCTGCCTTTTCTTTTTTTTTCTTTTTTTGAGTTGGAGTCTCACTCGGTCGCCTAGACTGGAGTGCAGTGGCCGCTCCCGGCCACCACAGCCTCGACCTGCCGGGCTCCGGCAATCCTTCTGCCTCAGCCTTACAGGCATGCGCTACCACGCCCGGCTGATTTTTTTACTTATTGTAGAGATGAGGTCTCGCTGCCCAGGCGGGTCTCGAACCCGCGGGTTCAGGCAATCCACTCACCTCAGCCTCCCAAAGGCACAGGATTACATACAGGCTGAGCCACCGAGCCCGGCTAGGGCTGCCTTTTCAAACAATTCTGTAATCTCAAATTACTTCTCACTGGTCTCTGCGCCGGCCTCTTGGGGAAGCTACCTCATAACAAAGTGTCTCTTGCAGCCCTATCAAGGCCCAAGACCGCTTGGGGACGATGCGGCCAGATCGGGCTTTCAGGAAGCCTGTGGTGGCTGCTTCTACGGGGAGGCTGAGGAAATGACACTCAACCCCCAAATCTGGGAAACCTACGGTAATGGCAGTGGCCATGGAAGTTACTTTGTACATTTAAGAGGCATCCAAACAGGTGAGCCACCCTGGCTGGCCCTTAAAGAAGCCTGTGTCAGCCACGTGTGGTGGCTTATGCCTGTAATCCCAGCACTTTGGGAGGCCGAGGCGAGAGGACTGTCTGAGATGGCGGGTTCGAGACCAGCCTGTGCAACTTGGCAAGACCTTGTCTCTACAATAAATCAAAAAAATTAGCCAGGCATGGTGGTATGTGCCTGTAGTTCCAGTTACTTGGAAGGCTGAGGTGGAAGGAACGCCTGAGCCCAGCAGGTTGAGGCTGCATGAGTGTTCCACTGCACTCCAGCCTGGGTGACAGAACGAGACTTCAATTAAAAAAAAAAACTCTTAAAAAAAAGATAGTCTGTGTTTAATTCTTGTATGTGGCCACCATCATAGCGTATTTCTTTCCCGTGACCTTCATTAGCCAGAAAAAAATCTCTTTCTGAAGGAAAAGGAAAATCGCATACCCCAGGACCACTGTATTTCTGAGATGAGGGAGAAATCATATTGTTTTGGCCTCAAAACAATGTATAATAGCGTTGAGACTCTACTGATTCTGGGCCTTCCAATTAAATTTCTAGTCCACTTCTAGAACAAAAACCCTCAAAGTTCAAGAGTGGCTTTTTTGTACAATTGTTTATACAAATTCAACAAAGGTAAAACCGCGTCAGGGGAGGGCTAGGAAACACCACCTTACAACAATGGCACTTATAAATGCAGAACTTTACACCTAGGAAATAGCCATGTTATAAACCTAAACGAGAACTCAACTCACACTTCAAAGGAGAGAAAAAAGGAAAAGAAAGGCTATGTGGGAGCATTTATTCTACTTCTTGACTCACTGTGTAAATCAGATCTAGGTAGAGTGCAAGAGCTCATGCTGGGCAGACCCTCCTGAGTGCAAAGGCTGAAGGTGACATTTTAAAATTTGAGAAAAGTGAACTCTATACAGAGGAAACTGGGCAAAGTGTCTTACTTCGACTATAATTTACATTTATCCACAACATGCTCGTGTAACTTCTTGACATAAAAGCAGGCTCTCAACTTCCAGTTAAACATGCTTTTAAGTGGAAGGTCTCAGCCCACCTTGTCAGATCTGGGCACATTTATAGATGGGTTGTGTCGATGAAGTACAGGTTAAGTTCTCTCCTACTGTAAGGAAATCAGGAAGATTGGCAATCTCAAAACAATAAAAACACTGGTATGCATTCAAACGTTGCATAAATAACTTTTAAACAATTTGTACAAAAATAGTTCTGCATAATGTAAGATGTAACAAAATCAAAGAAACAAAACGTGTCAAGACAGCGGAAGGTGTGGTGTGTGGTCCACTTTATGTCGACACCAAAAACCTTGAAGTTGCAAGGAATGAGGGGTCCAGAACACCACCAATGACAAAAACTCCTAAGCTCGTGCTTTGATGAGGATTTCTCTACGGTCCATCCTTCTCATCGACGGGAATGTCTTGTAAAGGCCGCCTTAGAAATGGTCCAGGAAGCAGTGCAGTCACGATTCAGAACGACCAAAGGAAAGCGTCCAGCTCACGCATCCCCAGCAGGTAGTTGAACGGCTTCTCTCTCCCTTGGAAAGGCTTGCAAAATGGAATCTCTGTGGTCTCTTTTCTCAAGTTCCAAATGGAAAATAAAAGCCCTCATTTTTGTAAAGTCTTTCTCCCTCCCCGGCTGTGACCCCCACCGCCCGCCCCATATTTACATACTTGTCCTTGGACTAACTCAGTTTTTGCAGGAGTTTTTCTTCCACTTGCCCAAACTGGACACTCACAGACATTTCGGCTATGAACTGCTCACAACCTTCCTTGGTGACTTGCTTGCAGTACCTCAGGTCAATATGACAGATATTTCCACAGCGTTTGAAGAAGGACAGGCACTGATCAGTGACCTTATTGCAGTCTGTAGGGAAGAGGAAATGACGTGAGGGACACATGGTGAGGGGCCTGCAGGTCCCCAGACCCCAGTGCTCAGCAGCGGGGGCAGGACAGAACTCTTGCGTATTCCCGCCCCTGCTGCCCTAAAGAAATGGTATTTGCTTCAAAGCTCTCTTCCAATGGGGAACAGTTTCACCCATCAGTTAAAAAGGTTACTGTATGCTCGAAAAGCATGCAGACTGTACCAAGTGAAAGTCACCGACAATCCTGCCACAGGGCCATCTCTATATGCAAGCATCCTCACATAAATATGTCTCCTATCTGTGGTTTACCTAAGAAAGTCACAATAAGTCAAGTCGTTTCCTTTTTTTCATCTAATGTACTATTTTTTTCATCTAATGTACTATTTTGAGTGTTGGCGTCTCACTCTGTCGCCCAGGCTGGAGTGCAGTGGCACGCTCACGGCCACCGCAGCCTCAACTGCTGGTCTCAGGTGACCCTTCTGCCTCAGACTTCCAAGTAGCTGGAACTACAGGAATGTACCACCAGATAGTTTTTTGACTTATTGTAGAGATGAGGTCTTGCCATGTTGCCCAGGCTGGTCTCGAACCCCTGGGCTCAGGCAGTCCTCTCACCTTGGCCTCCCAAAGTGTTGGGATGACAGGCGTGAGCCACTGCACCCTGCTCATCTAATGCACTGTCGATGAATACTGCTTTATATACATTATCGTACATTTATCTGCCTCTTCCCTTCAGATGAATTCTGGGGGGGATCACTGGGTCACAGCCAAAATACCTGTAAGGGTACCCTGCGGTCCATTTTGCTCCCGGGGCCTTAGTGTTTCGGAGCACAGGGCGGCACAGGTGCTAACATTCCTCTCTGGCCCCAGGACGGCCGCCGAGGAGAAGGCCAGACGGAGCTGGAGAGCAGAGGCAGAACTCGGGCTCCTCCGCCTCTCCCTCCTCCAGACACAGCACTTGACCACACTGCTGTCAGTCGATGCTTTCCCTTCGTCGTACTCTTATCTTCTAGAACCGAACCCACAGTCAACTGGCTCAAGTGCTAGTCAGCATCCAGCTAAGACTCTGGGCAGGACGAATCACTCTTATCTTTCAACAGTATTTTGAGACCTTTGCTGCTAACCATCCCTCATATCAGCATTCTCATTTTTCCATTACACTGAGTGGGAATAAAAACAGAGCAATCTGCAATCACAGGGACGGAGCCTGTGCTACTGACATCCTATCAAAGTCCAGCAGGTGGGGTGGTGCGGTGAGAAGGTCAAGTCAGTACCACACAACCCACTGACGAGCTGACCACCTTCATACAATCAGCCCGTTCCAACAGCGCCCTTATGTTGGCACAGATCATCATCACACAGTGCTCGCCAATTCTTGGGTGCATGGTACAAGGAAACTCAATCTCATAAAGACAGAATTCAAGGACCAGGAACAGTGGTTCTAGACAGCTGCACAAGCACACCCAATGGCAAGTGAGGGCCGGGCAGTCAGACTGAAGAAGAACTGCTGAGGATGCTGACAGGATGCTGCAAGGATAAAACACCTGTTTTTTTTTTTCTTTCAGAAAGCTCATGCCTCCCCCACTCCAATACTTGATTCACTTTAAGTATAAAGAAGAGGGATTTTGGCTGGGCGTGGTGGCTCTCTCCTGTAATCCCAGCACTTTGGCAGGCTGAGGGGGATCACTTGAGGCCAGGAGTTTGAGGCCAGCCTGGGCAATATGGTAAGACCTCCTCTCTACAAAGAATTTTTAAAAAATTAGCCAGATGTGGTAGTGCATACCTGTAGTGTCAGCTACTTGGGAGGCTGAGGAGAGAGGATCACTTGGGGTCAGGAGCTCAAGGTTCAGTGAGCCCTTACTGTGCCACTGCATTCCAGTTGAGGGGACAGAGACCCTGACTCTGCTCAGAATGATAAAATATGTTTGCTTTCACATGTTTCCTTTTCCACCATTTGCTATGATATATGGGCCCTAATTGAACAGGGCTTTTCTGATATCAACCGTCTTTCGACAGCAAGAGCTGCTTACATTGGGCTTAGAGTCCGCTAGTCTCAGCCCTCCTCATATTAACTTCTAGAAGTGTCCAAGATGGGTTTCTTTCCTTGGAGTCCGGATCTCACTTGGTTGCCTAGGTTGGAGTGCAGTGGCCCAATCACAGCTCGCCACAGTTTCGACCTGCTGGGCTCCGGTGACCACCTGCCAAAGCTCCTGAGTAGCCAGGACTGCAGGTGCTACCGCCATGCTTGGCTAATTTTTGTGATGCTTTTGGTAGAGATGAGGTCTCACTATGTTGCCCAGGCTGGTCGCAAGCCCCTGGACTCAAGCCTCAGCCTCCCAAGTGCTGGGGTTACAGGTATGAGTTGCTGTGCCGGGCCCAGGACATTTTCTTAAGAGAATGCCTCACATTCAGGATATTCGTTGTCTCTATGGTGTCATTCTTCTTATTCTCTACCCCCTTTTTCCTATCAGGTCCAGGCTTGCTTAGATTCAGCAGAGACGTTTTCAGCATAAAATCATGTTCCTTAGGATGAGTTCCCAGCCCTAGAGCTCTACTCTGCAGGTCAGAGAATATGCACAGGACAGAGGGGCCCCACGCCCTGCGGCCCCTCTGCTGACTGCCCCTCCTGTCACCCTCAGAATCTTCCAGATTGATCCCGTTCCCCATCCCAGCTCCCTGCCTGCCTTCCAGAGCACTGTCTACTTCCAATCCCATAATGCACCTCATTCTTCATTCAGGTCCCACTCTGCTGTCCTCACCAATCACCAGCTCAGGGTGCTCTTCCCCTGAAATATTCTCCCAGTTCTCAGCTAGAAAGGCCTGACCCAAGTCCTGCCTCTCCCTCGGTACCTTCAAGCACCAGAGCAGGCAGCTCCTACCCAGAGAACTCTGCCATCCAGCTGGCACACTGCTGTACCCTGCAGCTGTCAGATGGCTGAAGGAGCCTCAAGTGCATCCTGGCAGTTACCTGTCGGCACTTGGACAGCATGAAGTGTGATCTGGAGTCCCAGCTCGCTCCTTTTCTGCGTTGACTCTGGGCAGATGGCTTTGGCCCCTCTTTGGAGGCTCACTTGTGCCCAGCTCGTGGTTCAAATATCCCCTGAAACAGGCGTTCAAAGACCCTTCTTCCACCAAGGAAGATGGATGGAAAAGACTTTCCTGTGAGGAGTTCCTTGGTGCATTAGGCTTCACTGCACCAGCTGCTCAGGCCCTCCACAGGCGGCTGCGGGTGTCTCCTGCTGGCGCAGATCCTGCCTACCGCTAGCCCATGGAAAAACATGACTTCCGTCGGCATCCTTGTCACTGCTCCCATCTTCAGTCCAAGTCAGGAGCAAAAGATCACATTTGGTTTTCAGTTGTCTTCTTGGGTATGACAGCACTATTATAGTTAATGTCCTTATTCTTAGAAAGCAATTTTTTTTTTGAGTCAGAGTCTCATTCTGTCGCCCAGGCTAGAGTACAGTGATATGAGCATGGCCACTACAGCCTTGACCTGCTGGTGGGCTCAGGCGATTCTTCTGCCTCAGCCTTCCCAGTAGCTGGAACTACAGGTGTGTGCCACCATGCCCAGCTAATTTTTCTCGATTTATTGTAGTTATAAGGTCTCACCAAGTTGCCCAGGCTGGTCTCAAATCCCTGGGCTCAGTAATCCTCTCACCTTGGTCTCCCAAAGTGCTGGGATTATAGGCGTGAGCCACCACGCCTGGCCTGTAACTTTCAAATGACGAAGAAAAAGCCGTGCAAAGCGATAAAGCGGATGTGGCACAAAACCGACAATTGCTGTATCTAGCTGGAAAGGGTATGCATACTTATACTATTCTTCTGATTCTTCTATAGTTTGAAAAGCATTTAAAACATAAAATCAAGCCGGGCTCAGTGGCTCAGCCTGCAATTCCATGCCTTTGGGAGGCTGAGGTGAGTGGACTGCCTGAGCCCGCGGGTTCGAGACCCGCCTGGGCAGGCGAGACCTCATCTCTACCATAAATCAAAAAATGAGCCAGGCGTGGTAGCGCGCGCCTGTAGTTCCAGCTACTTGGCTGAGGCGGAAGGATCGCCGGAGCCCAGCAGGTCGAGGCTGCGGTGGCCGGGAACGGGCACTACACTCCAGTCTGGGCGACAGAGTGAGACTCCGACTGAAAAAAACAAACAAACAAACAAACAATGGAATGTAATCAATCAAGACCAGCCTGGGCGACATAGTGAGACCTTGTCTCTACAAAAAAAAAATTTTTCAATTAGCTGGGTATGGGTATGCACCTGTAGTCCTAGCTACTTGGAAGGCTGAGGCAGAAGGACTGCTTGAGCCCATTAGTTCAAGGATGCAGTGAGCTACAGTTGTGCCACTGCATCCCAGCCTGAGCAACAGAACAAGACCTTGTCTTTCTTAAAAAATAAAAAATCCAAGAGCCCACAAATAAACCCTCAATATATGGTCAAATGATTTCTGACAAGGATGCCAACATCATTCAATGAGAGACTAAACAATTGTTTCAATAAATGGTGCTGGGAAATTTGGCTATCAACATGTAAAAGAATGAAGCTGGACCCCCACCATATGAAAAAATGAACTCAGAATGATTCAAAGGGCTGGGCATGGTTGCTCATGCCTTTAATCCCAGCACTTTAGGAGGCTGAAGTGGAAGGACTGCTTGAGTTCAGGAGTTTCAGACCAGCCTAGGCAACACAGTGAGACACCGTCTCTACAAAATAAAAAATATTAGCCAGGTATAGTGGTGTGTGCTTGAGTCCTAGAGCTGCTCAGAAGGCTGAAGCAGAAGGATCACCTGAGTCCAGGAGGTTGGTGAGTCATGACTCTGCCACTGCACTCCAGCCTGGGTGACAGAATGATACTTGGACTCAAAAAAAAAAAAAAAGACCTAAACACATGAGCTAAAGCTATAAAACTCTTACAAGAAGACATAGGGGTAAACCTTCATGACATTAGATTTGGCAGTGATTCCTGTGATATAACACCAGAATCATAGCCAACAAAAGAAAAAGATAAATTAGACTTCATCAAAAGTAAAAATTTTTGTGCATAAGAAAGTGAAAAAGCCACCCACAGAAGGGGAAAAAATATCTACAAATCATTGTTTCTGATAAGAGATTAACATCCAGAGTATATAAAAATCTCCTACAAATCAACAAAAAAACAACCTGATTAAAAAAATGGGCAAAGGCCAGGCATGGTGGCTCAAGCCTGCAATCCCAGCACTTTGGGAGGCCGAGGCGAGTCCATGGATCTGAGACCAGCCTGGGCAACATGGTGAGACCTTGTCTCCACAATAAATCAAAAAATTAGCCAAGTGTGGTAGCGCACACCTATAGTTCCAGCTACTTGGAGGGCTGAAGCGGAAGGATCACTGGAGTCCAGTAGGTCGACGCTGGGATGGCTGTGAGCATGCCACAGCACTCCAGCCTGAATGATGGAGTGAGACTCCAACTCCAAAAAAAAAAAAAAAAAAAAAGGCAAAGAACTCAAGTAGACATTTCTCCAAAGAAGATAAACAAATGGCAAATAAACACATAAAAAGATGCTCAGTGTAACCAATCATTAGGAAAATACAGCTCAAAACCACAATGAGATGCCACTTCTTACCCATTAGGATAGCAATTACGAAAAAAGAAAGAGAAAGTAACAAGTGTTGGTGAGGATGTAGAGAAGTTAGAACTCTTGTGCACAGCTGGTAAGAAGATAAAATGGTACAGTCACCATGGAATACAGCATGGCAGTTCCTCAAGAATTAAACAGAAATATCTTATGGTCCAGCAATTCCACTTCTAGCTATATACTCAAAAGAACTGAAAGTCAGGGACTCAAACAAGATATCAGTACAGCAGATTCATAGCAGCAGTAGTTATAATAGTCAAAAGGTGGAAACAACTGGAGTGCCCATCAAAAATGAATGGATAACACAATGTGGTATATACATGCAACAGTATATTTCTTTAGCCTTCGAACGCAAAGAAATTCTGACATATAGCTCAATGTAGATGAACCTTGCAGATACTAGGCAAAATGAAATAAGCCAGTCAAAAAAGGACTGTATGATTCCACTTATATGAGGTATCTAAAGCAGTCAAACGCTGTTTATAAACTTAAGTGGAATGGTGGTTGCCAGGCACTGGGCACATGGGGAATGGGGAGTTATTGTTTAATGCATAGTTTTCATCTGGGGTGACGAAGTAGTGCTGGCCACCTGGGGTATACCTATTCAGGAGGTGAAAGAGAGCCAACTGCTTAAGCCCTGCAGTTTGAGTTTAGCCTGGGCAATGCAGAGGCTGTCTCAAAAGAAAAAAAAAGTTCTGGAGATGGATGTTGGTTGCACAACACTGTGAATATACCTAATGCCACTGAATTATACACTTAAAAATGGTTTAAATGCTCAATATTATGTATCTGTTTTTCCCCAATAAAAAAACTAATTTTCTAATTTTGGAAGCTGGACAAGAGATAACAATTTAGTAAATTTGAGAAAGCCTAACCCTAAACTGGCTGAATGAAAAACAGAAAAGCATATTTAGTCTCCAAAACACCCCAAAGGGGACAAGATTTTGAAGAAAATTGGAATTCTGTATTGGAAGCAACAGGCACATGGAGATGGGGCTAAGGACAGGATTTAGAAACAAGACTGGTTGAGCACAGGCTCAAGGAACAGTAAGTTGTCAAAAAAAAAAGGATATTCCATTCTGTTGTACAGCCTGCTCAGAAACTAAGCTAACAAAGCGAGGCAATTATTAACTTTTAGCAAAAACAAAAAAATTGAGCAAGAAAGGAAAGGTACTCATAATATTTAACAGTTACTAGTAACTTACAGTGTCACAATAAGGTAAATAATAGTGACAACCAAAAACTGAAAGATAGAGGGAGGAATAAAAGAGGAGGAAGAATGTAACACTAGTAAATCCTTGTGCAATATAATACCAAGCTAATACATACATATGTGATGTCTGAATGGAGAAAAAAGTCAAGAAATTGCAATGTTTAAGGCAACACCTTAAACTCTTGAGCTCTTTCTTCCAGTGTCTACCTCCATATTACAAAATAGCAATTACAAAATAGCAATTTTGTAATACGGAGGTAGACACTGGAAGAAAGAGCTCAAGAGTTTAAGGTGTTGCCTTAAAGTTTAAGGTGGTGGGAATTAGGGGTGGAGAAGGGAAAGGCAAAGGACTGCCTCGAGCCCCCAGTGGACATTTCCACGATGAAACTCAGCCTGAATTACAATGGCTAGAATTGTAACTTCACTTGCCATGAGTCCAGACCCCTCAACCAAGTTTATGGATTCTGAATCATGTCAGCTATCATCTGTTTGTGGCACAGACTTATTTTTTTGTCCCCTGTCTCTGGTGCTTGAATCAGTACAGACTTATTTTGTCTGATGGGAGGGGAAATATTTTTTCTTTTAATCTAGAAGAGACTACATAGAGACATGCCTTAATATACTGCACACCTCTTAGCAAGAATGCAGAAAGCTGTAAGCACTGAGATGAAAAGATGACCTCAATTTACTGTGGTAGAAAACCAAAATGCAAAGGATGACACACACACACACACAGACCACTACTACAGGGGAGGGGATTTATACTGTGGTCTCTGCTATGAATCCATAATAAGTAAATGAGTAAACTAGAACATAATGAAAATAATATGAAATCAAGTCCTAAGAGTAAGACACCTCCTGGTCCCTTCTCCAAAGGGCAGTTCTATCACCAGCTCAAACCCACGACCTGAACCTGGAGCTGGTATCACTGTGGTGACGTCTCATGTTCACTCTGGCTCTTTGCCTCCATGGGGTGGGACAAGTCACAAAACTAAAACTTCATGAGAAGGAAGACTGGCTTCCTAAGGACAAAGGTACAGAATGATCTCATCCCGTCCAAACCTCCCATCCCCTTGTGGCATGGCTGACAGAAAGTGTACATCAGGCACAAATGTGGGGTGCAGAGAGGCAAAAGCATCACCACTGTACTGTGTCACAATGTAATCTGAGATGAGGGTGTCCTTTAGTAGTTGGTAATTTCTAGACAAAAACCTACAGGTTTATTTCTCTTTTTTCCTTCTTTTTTTGGTTTCTCCAAACCTGACACCCCCAGCCCAGACCATCTAAGAGCTACCAGACCAACAATGGGTTAGTGGGCAAGAACAGGCAGTGCTGCCTCTGCGCTGCACAGTCGAGCCTCAAGTCCTTCAGCCAGTGGAGCCTGTGAGGGTTCTGCAGTGTCTGTGACAGACACAGAACAATCATGAAACTGGAGGGCTTTCCTTTTTTTCCTCCATCAACAGGCCCTTTGATAGCAGGGTCATGAAGGGTGTGTATGAAGACAGTAAAGGCAGAAATCAAGCTCCTGCCTGCCTGTCAGAGCCCTCACCTCCTGGCCCCCTGCTGTCCCACATGCTGTCAGATGTTGATTCCTCTGCACACCCTTAGGGACAGTTCCTAGTGCATGTGTTTTGAGTCAGAAACAGAACTATGTGTACCTGCTGCTAACCAGCTCTATTTTTTGGTAGCAACGATTACAAATCCAACAATAACTGCTTAAATCCAACAGTAACTCTGGAATGGATTGGCTGTCTTTGCTGGCATGTCCTGGCATTGTGACCACATCATTGTGGGCACACAAATCACTTCCAACAAATGTGAAACTCCTAGTCTGTCCCACAGGGTGCTGGGCAGACCTGATGAGGGCTCCTGACTCACCTGACAGATTGATCTCGGTTAAGGAGTCTCGGGTGGTGGTGCCAACAGCAGTGAGCAGGTTAATGGACTGGTCAGTGACGTGGTTACAGTAACTAAGATGGAGCTTGGAGAGCAGGGGCATGTGGCGAATGATGAGCCGCAGGGAGGTGTCCGTGATGTCCAGGCCTGCCAGGCGCAGCTCCACGATGTTCCGGAGCTTGCTCCGATTGTCCATCTGACCTGGTGGGCCAGGAAAGAGAGGACAGCCCATCAGTCTGACCAGGGAGATCTGGTCATGCTGACATGACGCTCTAAAAGGCCTATGAGCCTTATGTGACACCTGGATTTCATTTAGCCATAAAGTGCTTCCCAGTAAAGTCAGAATTCCAACATTTAAAAACCAGAATTTAAGCTGGGCTCGGTGGCTCAGCCTGTAATCATGCGCCTTTGGGAGGCTGAGGTGAGTGGATTGCTTGAGCCCGCAGGTTCGAGACCCGCCTGGGCAACTTGGCAAGACCTCATCTCTACAATAAATCAAAAACTTAGCCGGGCGTGGTAGCGTGCACCTGTAGTTCCAGCTACTTGGAAGGCTGAGGCGGAAGGATCGCCGGAGCCCAGTAGGTTGAGGCTGCGGTGGCCGGGAGCGGCCACTGCACTCCAGTCTGGGCGAGAGTGAGACTCCAACTCAAAAAATAAGTAAATAAATAAATTAAATAAATAAATAAATAAAAGCAAGAATTTAGATTTCTGGATTCTCTTGGAAAACAAGAAGACCTAGAAATACTCAGTCCACCTTCTACCTAACAGTCATGGGCTAACTGGCGCAGAGACAACATAGCATCTTGGATGCCTGCAGCTCGCTTGTTTCAACAACTGGCAAGGAGCACTGGACGCAGGCAGCCCCACCCAGGAGAACACCACCCCGTGAGTCCTTGTTCAACCACAGTAACTCCAGTCCTCATGGAGAAGCAGTGAGAAGCATGCAGAGCCCCCTGGAGTGGAGTCCTGCATGTGCAAAGAGCCTCTGCCTCCTGCAGGATCCCCTCGGTGCCCAAAGCAATCAACGCAGCAGTGAAAACTCATCCCTCCTTCCTCCAGGGAAGGGCTGAGGTCCGAGAAGACTCGCCACATGCATCTACTGGGGTCTGTGGGCAAAAGCAGATCCCACAGCATAGCCTGGTCACCCCACCCCCATGCAATCCCTGGCCTAGCAACTTACCTGGCCTGTTGTCTGTGGGTGGGGACAGGAGATCCCTCATCTGGGCATCCTTCAGTCCTTCTACCCACTGGACATCCAGGGTCCGGAGCAATGGACAACTGGAACTGCAGAGGGCCGAGACCGCAATCCACGAGCAGCCTGACAGCACCAAGTCTCGGAGTCCTGGGGAACAAAAAAAGGAGTACAGGTCAGGGGATGCACCGCTAGCTGCCACTGCTACACACATGGGGTCCCACCCAGGGCTCACCAGGCAACCGGTTGATGAGCCAGCTCAGCTGCTTCTTGGAGATGTTGGTCCAGCTGAGGTCAAGGGAGACGGGCTGTCGCCGGATGATGCCACTCAGCATCAGGGGCGTGATGGACTTGCAGTGGTTCAGGTTGATGCGGGTCCACAACCGCTTATCGCAGCACCTGCGGGCCAGGCCAAGTGGGGTGACACTGTCAGAGGCAGGGCTCCCTTGAGGAGCCCCTGCATAGGTATAGTAACTCTTCCTACCTACCAGCCTCAGGGGGAGGCTCCTAAACTCAGCCCAATGGACCCTTCTCTGCTTAGCACCTGTCCAGCCCACACACAGGCATCTCTGCCCCGAGGGCCACAGAACTCCAGTAGAAGATGCCAGCACCCGCTCTCCATCAAACATTTACCAAGGCATCTACCATGTCCTCTATGGGCTGTGCCTTCAAACCACCTTGTGCAGCAGGTGTCTTGCCTGTTTGTATATGAGAGTAAGGAACAGCCAAGGCCAGAGAGCTGGTAAATATCAAGCTGGATTGAAGTCAGTGATTTGCAGCCTTGTTCTCTAAAGATAAGGACTTGGTCCTTACTTCACCTTCCAGAGAGCTCAATCAGGAAGGAAACAAGTGTGGTATTGTCCTCTGACAAGACCAGACTGATGGGACTGCTAGAGCCACCTGGAATTCTTTACAGAGCATACTTAAGCTATACGACAACTTAGAAGGAAAGGGTGCCACAAGTGACTCAAATGGGGATGACATGCCACACATGGGCCATCCCTGGTACAGTCTGAGCCTTAACCTAGAGCCCAACACGGCCTGCCGCTCACCAGCGGTTCCAGGTCCTGCAGACCCGCATGCAGACACACAGGTCTTGGTGGCTGAGGTAGCTGAAGACGGCCATCCACACCTCCCTGTGCATGACGTGGGCTGCCCCATCATCTAGGGGCAGTGAGTCAGGTGGGGGGCTTATGGGGGGCGGCCGGATCACATGGCGCTCCATCTGGATGCACTTGGGCGGGGACACGGAGGGTGGGGGCCGGGAGATGACACGGGGTGGACTGCGCAGGCCAGGCCCCAGCTGGTGCCGCAGCTGCTCCCGGGAGGTGCCGTTGAGCCCCTTGCTGAAGCGATGGGGGCGCTCACAGAGGCCCAGGGGCCTCTTGGGCTCCTCATTCTCACTTTCGGGCTCCGACTTGATGGGCTGGTGGTTCTCGTCAGCTAGGCTGCTCTCCGTCTTCTGGATCTCGTGGTTGAGCTCCTTGCTCAGCTCCTTGTTGGGAAGCCGCCGTTTCCGACGCATCTTCACCTTCTTCTTCTCCTCCGGGCCCTCAGCCCCCTCGGTGCTGGGCCCGGCAGTAGGTGAGCTGGAGCGTGAGTGATCGCTCTCCCTGGTTTTTGGGGGTGCCTCAGGCAGATCATCCTCTGGTTCCTGCTTGAAGCGGCGTAGGGGCTTGTTGGCCAGCGCCATCCGGTCCTCAGTGTTCTTCCAGGACCGCCGCTGAGGGCAAGATGCAGGAGGGTGGGAGAGTCAGCCTCCAGGACTCAGGACTGCGCCCACCCAAGACCTCCCGCCCCTCTGCCGTAGGACTGTGGCCCAGGGCGCTGCCTTGCAGTTCTGACCTCCCAGCCCTGGGAGAGAAAGACGGTACCTTTTTCCTGAAAAGCTTATCTTCTTTGCCAGGTTTCAGCTGTCACAGGAAAGAAAGGATGCAGAGTTTGCTCCTGGGGCTCGTGGGATTTGGTCCCCTCCACACCCTACCCTGTCCCACCCCATCCAGTCTCTAGGAAGGGCTGGAGGGACCCCTTCCCCCCAGATGCCGTCTCCTTCACGTCTGACCAACAGACAGGTGGGCCCTGCCTGCTGCTTTCAAGGAAGAAGATGGAAGTAGAGGAGCACGGTCGAATTGTTCCCACCCAACTGACCTCCCACCCTGGGCAGACCCAGAGATGTGCAGCCGCCCATTCTCATCAGCCTTGGCTCTGGGAGCCAGCTCTGGAGCGCAGGCCTTCGGGCATTCCCAAGCCAAGTCCCAAGCCAAGCCGGAGTGGCTAGAGCTGGGAGACTCCAGGCGCCACCCTGTGGCCGGTGGCGGCAAGGCCTGGTGGGTGGGGCGGGGCCGCCAGGATCCTCTGAGGTTCCCTGGACTCAAGGCTTCCCTGCTGCAGCTTCGATCCCAACCAGAGCGAGCTTCCCGGGCCCCGCGCCAGAACCACGAGCCAGAGCTCTGGGACCGCGGCCTGGGACACCGAGAACAGGCGCCTCGGGAGAGGTGGCGATGGCTTGGAGGACCAGTGGGGTGGGGGTGGGGGGCAGCCCGGGACTCACAAGTCCCCAGGGCCTCGGGAGGGCGGGGCGACGTGGGAGCACCTGCTGCTGGAAGTAAGTGAGACTGGATCTCCACCAAGGGCTGAGGCTGCTGCCTAGAGGGGGCCTCGGCGAGAGGTGAGAGGAGGAACCGGGGGACGTTTGAAGCGTCGAGGCCTAAAGGGAGTGGGAAGAGGAGTGACTCGCTGGTTTTCCCCTTTCTTTTGGGCCGGGCTCTCAGGACTGAGGTGACCTGCTCAGGGAAGCAAGAGGCCAGGATCCCGGGTTCTACCCGCTGCCCCTCCCCCGCCCCCACCCCACCATCCCGGCACCGGACCGCAGGGCCACCCCTTCCGCCGCCCGGCCCCTCCCAGTCCGTACACGCTTGCGTCCACTCAGCTCCTGGGGCTTCTCGTATTTCCGCTTCCTCCTCAGGTGCACGTCGTCGGACTTTCTGCGCAGGATGCCGTCCGCGGGCGCCTTCTTGGGGTGCTCGTCCGACCTGCGCCGGGGCACCTCCTCACACTCGCTCCTCCGCTTGGCAGGCTCTTGCCCGTCCTTGTTGTCCCGGTTCATCTTCTGCTCCTTGAGCAGGGAGCCGGGCAGGTTGGAGGCGTACTTAAAGCCAGGGCCACGCTTTTGCTTGTAGGCCAAAAAGAGAGAAGGAACAAACCAGCTGTATATCTTTGGACTTGCCCTTCCTCCTGCCCAAGCCCAGGCCCCCCCCCGCCTGCCGGATCGGGACAGGCTGGTCCCTCCCGACTGTCCCTGGGACTTGGAGCCCGGCACTCACTTTCCCGGTCTTGCCGGCGTGGTTACACTTCGGACACTCCCAGCAGTTGGGAAGCTCGTCGTTGACCACACCCTCTGACTCCTTAATCTGCAGGGACACACAGGACTCAGCAAGCAGGGAAGGGCCAAGAAGAGGCCTCACCAGCACAGGTCTCTGGAGGCCAGAAACACGAAACAGACCCCTCCCCAGCGTGTATCTGTTTCTAGTCAAAAGAGAAGCACTGCATGGGCTGGCTGAGGCCAGGGGCTTTGGCTTGTGGCCAGGGTTCAAATGCCGCGCCCTTCTGACTCTCAGTGACCCTGGGCAAATCACTTCGTTCTGTATGCCAGTGCCCTCAACCATAAAAGAGCTGGTGTTCCCGTCTCGCTGGAGGTTTGCAAGAATTCACTGATGACCCAGATAAAGCAATTAGCTCAGGGCCTGGCACACAGAAAGAACCCAACTAATTGTTCAGTCAATTCAGAGCGCTTTACTGTGTGCCAGGTGTGAAAGAATCAGATGTGGCTGTCCCTGCCCTCAAGGAGCACGTGAACTGGGAGAGAAATGAAAGACAATTAAGTGAAGAAAGGGCTGACTTCCAAAGTCAAGGAAATCCCAGCAGCTCCTTGGGGGTGACGTGTTTGTGTGCGTGTGTAGTAAGAAGCAAAGGTCAAAGCAAACTCCTACAACCACCACTGTGAGGGACAGTGGCCATGTCAGAGCCAAAGAACTTGGACTTCTGTAAAACAAAGACACACGGGGTCTGACACCTGGGCCAATGGGGCAGTGCCAGAGATGACAACATTCTCTTGGGCAGAAGGTAGGTGCCAGCCCAAAGTGGTCTCTTCCTTTCCAAGGTGGAATCTACTGCCTAGGACAGGCAGGCACAGCACAGCGGCCGCCCAGGAGAAGGTAGCTCTGCCTTGGGCACAACAAGGGAACATGTTCCTGGCGCAAAGGAGCAGGAATACAACCACCTGTTGTCTCAGGATCTGCCCTCCCTGACCCCAGGCCTTGCCCTCCCAGAAGCCTGGAGACCGGACTCCAGGGAGCAGCCCAGCCTCCTGGAGTCTCTCTCTCTCCAGCCCAGGTGCAAACAAGTAGCCCGTTTTTTGTGTGCTGAGACACTGGGAACCTTCCATAGTTCTGACATCCCAGGAGGTGGAGGGGTGTGTTCATTCCCTCAGTAACACTGGGTGTTTGAGCTGTTCCAGTGATGGCCTGGCCCCATCACTCGACACACAGAATCACATGAGGGTCCTCCAGGAATCTGCCACACTACTTACGCCCCTGCCTTACCCTACCCCGCACAGCCAGTACCACCAGCCCCGAGTCAAGCCGCACACTCAGGGCCCCCATAGGCTGCTCACCTTAAGGCATCCAGGGTGGATGATCTCATTGCAGATGGAGCACTCCATGAGCATGAGGTTAAACTTGCCTTCCTCTTCTTCCACCGTGTCTTCCTTCCCCGCCTCGCCACACACAAGGCACACGGCGGTATGGGGCAGCACTGGCTGAGGAGCCAGGGAAAGCAGACACGTCAGCAGAGGCGATCAGGACAAAGGGCAGGTGGGGGTGGGAGGGAGTCAAGGGCATGCCAGGAGATGCCAGAAAACTAGCCCCCCAGGTACAGTCATTCATTCATTCCATCTATATGCCAGATACTACACTAAGTGCTGGGAATACAGCAATAAACAAGACAGCTCAAAATCTCTGCCGTCCTGAGCTTATATCTTAGCAGAGGAAGGCAGACAAAATGAAGAACAATAATAAAGCATGTTAGACAGAGACAAGGGATATGGGGAGGAGGCCAGGGCTGGGGCTAAGGGATGGAAGGAGGGCTAGTTTTCAATGTGGAGGTCAGGGAATGCCTCACATTCAGGAAAGACTCAAAGGAGCTGGAGCATGAGCCCAGCCCAGATCTACATAGGGCTGAGGCTGCATCTCAACAGTGGGTGTCACAGCACAGCCCAGGGACTGTGGGGTCCCCAAGACCTTCACAGAGAGGCCTATAAGGTCAAAACTATCTTTGGAATAACAGTAAGACATTGTTTGCCTTTTGCACAGTGTTGATAGTTGCACCGGTGAGTGAAAATGCTGGCCCGCAGCACTCGTCAAGGCCAAGCCCCCAACTACACCAACAGTCACAGGTTCATGCAAAGCCACTTACTCATTAGAAAGATCACCAGTTTAATCTAAGAATGTCTTTGATGAAGCAGTAAAAATTATTAATTTTATGAAAACTTCAACCTTTGAGCATACATCCTTTTCAGATTCGTGTGATGGATAGGAAGCACTCCTGCACACTGAAGCTTGGCCACTAGCAAAGGAAAGGCTTCCATGTGACTGAGCTGTGAGCTGAACTAGCCACTTTCTTCAAACTTTTATTTGAGAGAATGACTGACAAAAATCCTGTGGGTAATAGTGTATTTTTGTGAAGACAAAGTAAGTGAGCCTCTCATTTCCAGAAAAACTGCTAACAGAATTTGCTGCAAATGACAGAATTCAAGTTTCCAAATGAAAATCAGACTCGGAACACTTACACGAGCCACCACAACCTGAATGGTTTCCCAATACTGAATAGCTTTTCTGACGAGACCAGTGGTGATATTAACACATGGTTTTAAAAATAATATTGCATAACGTCATGTGCCAATATTTGGAAAATCTGCCCGAGTCAAGGAGCCAGTATTTTCCAAATGACCAATGTATGGTCCTACAACATCATGCCTGAGCAAATGGAACATTCAAAGAGCAAGAGAGACTGATGATGTTTAATGTAACAGTATGAAAAGTACACGGATACAGTTTCAGAGTCCACATTACAACTAACCTTTAAGAAACTGCCCCTTCTCATCTCTACAATAAATAAAGAAATTAGCCGGGTGTGGTGGCACAGGCCTGTAGTTCCAGCTACTGGAAGGCTGAGGCGGAAGGATCACTAGAGCCCAGCAGGTCGAGGCTGCGGTGGCCGGCAGCGGCCACTGCACTCCAGTCTGGGTGACAGAGTGAGACTCCAACGTAAAAAAAAAAAGCCGGCCGGGCTCAGTGGCTCAGCCTGTAATCCCAGCACTTTGGGAGGCCGAGGTGAGTAGATTGCCTGAGCTCACAGGTTCGAAACCCGCCTGGGCAACTTGACAAGACCTCATCTCTACAATAAAAAACCAAAAAATCAGCCGGGCATGGTAGCGCATGCCTGTAGTTCCAGCTACTTGGAAGGTTGAGGCGGAAGGATCGCCAGAGTCCAGCAGGTCGAGGCTGCGGTGG
>NW_007249556.1:83845-84284 GCF_000164805.1 Carlito syrichta
TGGGTGACAGAGTGAGACTCCAACTCAAAAAAAAAAAAAAAAGAAAAAGAAACTGCCCCTTGTTGAGTCCTGGTTGAATATTAGAATATTTACAATAATCTGAAAAGGCTGTTAAAACACTCTTCCCTTTTCCAACTACTCTGTATGCGTGTAAAGCTGATTTTTCCTCATACTCCCTCCAAAACAACACATCACAACAGATGAAATATAGAGGCAGATATGAACATCTAGGTCTTTTCTAATGAACCAGACATAAAGATTTACAAAAACATAAAACAATGCTGCTCATCTTACTATTTTGGTTTTGTTTAGTTATTTCTCATAAAATATGCTATTTGTTAACATGTAATAGGTTTCTTATTATTTTTAAATGAATTTAAAATAACTTTTTTTTTTTTTTGAGTTGGAGTCTCACTCTGTCACCCAGACTGGAGTGCAG
>NW_007249556.1:84908-86901 GCF_000164805.1 Carlito syrichta
GCAGCAGCAAGAGGATTGCCTGAGCTCAGAGGTTCAAGACCAGCCTGGGCAACTTGGTGAGACCTCGTCTCTACAATAAAACAAAAAATAAGCCGAGTGTGGTGGTACGAGCCTGTGGTTCCAGCTACTTGGAAGGCTGAGGCAGCCATGAGTGTGCCACTGCACTCCAGCCTGGGTGACAGAGTGAGACTCCAACTCAAAGGAAAAAAAAAAAGAAATCTGCTCTTTTACCCCTATTTCTTTTAAAAACTGAAAAATTTTTTTAATTTTGAGTTATAATACAATAAATACTAATGAATGAATAAACTACAATGTTTGAGAACTAACATAACCGGACTCTCACTCCTTGAGGCCAGGTGGGCCTCATTCCCTCCCTACGCACATCCCGCATCTCTGCACTGCCATCACACCCAGATATGGAGGACGCACACAGCCAATCTGTATTAAATTGCATCAGAGGAGCCTCAAATAAGCTGGATATACACTTCGCTGGTAAGTGAAAAAGACTTTGTTAAAATGGCACAAACAGACCACAGAAGGTAAGAGTGTCATCATTCATTCAGGAGACACCTGAATGAAACAGGTGCCTGGGGATAGGGGGGTAGAAGTGAGAAAGACAGCTGCCCACCCCCATAGGTAATTGGGAAGACAAAGACATAACTCCCTGAAACCCAAAGGAAGCATGGAAAAGTCATGTGTGAGTGTTATCAGAAGCAGCAGAGGCTGGTTTCTTGGTGAACTCCAAGGACAGGACAGAGAGGAGAAAAGTCAGGAAGGCAGAGGGGCCTCAACATGAACAAGGACAGGGCAGGCCAGGCTGAAGGGCAAGACTGCAGCTGGGGGTGTTGGGTGGGGCATGGCCCACAGCCAGAAGAGGGTCTGTGGTGGGGCAGGACGGAGGGCAGGGGCTGACGCTGAGACAGGTGGCAGGATGGAGGACAGCGCCAGAGGTGAAGCACTTGCAGAAGATCCCAGAGGGGAGACCAGGCAGGGATGTGGCGCGGTGGGGAGGGGACGCAGTAGCTACAGAGGCAGTCACCGATGACAGACAGCAAAGGGAGGACCAGAAAAGGAGAGCAGCAGACTTGCTGGGTTACAACTAGGTAAAGTGCCCCCAACGTAGAGAGGATAGAAGAGCAAAAGGGACCCTGAGTTGGGCCAAATCTGTATTTGCTATCAGTTCCAAAGGTCGCGTCAGGCTGGAGAGAGGAGGAGATGCACAAAGTGAAGTTTCCTTCTACCAGCTATGCAGTCCCAGGCGCCAGAGCTGCTGAGATAAGGTGGCGCCCGAGACAGGTTTCTTATAACTGGTAGTCTTTATAGATAAGCTTTCTTAAATTCTGACAATCCAGTGGGTCACATGGATCCTTTCTCCAAAAAAAATCCACACGCATATAAAAAAGTCTGTTTAACTTCAGGACTCACAATTCCCTGAAATCCATTCAAATGTCCTAGGGTTT
Source organism: Carlito syrichta (assembly GCF_000164805.1). Taxonomy (NCBI): domain Eukaryota; kingdom Metazoa; phylum Chordata; class Mammalia; order Primates; family Tarsiidae; genus Carlito; species Carlito syrichta. The sequence goes on from NW_007249556.1 coordinate 86,369, forward strand.
GGGTACCAATTAAAAACATAAGCAGCGGGCTAGGCACAGTGGCTCATGCCTTTAATCCCAGCATTCTGGGAGGCTGAGGCAGAAGGATCACTTGAGCCTATGAATTTGAGACCAGTCTGGGCAACCTAGCAAGACCGCATCTCTACAAAAAATAAAAAAATTAGCCAAGAGAATTGCTTGAGACCAGAAGGTCAAGGCTGTGGTGAACCTTGACTGCACCACTGCACTCTAGCCTAGGCAAGAGTAAGACCATGACACACACACACACACAAACAGTGAAACTTTAAAGCTTCTGCAACAAAAGAAAAACTAAATATGCCGGGCTTGGTGGCTTAGCCTGTAATCCCGCGCCTTTGGGAGGCTGAGGTGAATGGATTGCCTGAGCCCGTGGGTTCGAGACCCGCCTGGGCAGCAAGACCTCATCTCTACGATAAATCAAAAAATCAGCCGGGCGTGGTAGCCCATGCCTGTAATTCCGGCTACTTGCAAGGCTGAGGTGGAAGGATCGCTGGAGCCCAGCAGGTAGAGGCTGC
>NW_007249556.1:86921-89489 GCF_000164805.1 Carlito syrichta
CCATGCCCGGCTAATTTTTTGATTTATTGTAGAGATGAGGTCTTGCCAAGTTGCCCCGGCGGGTGTCGAACCAGTGGGCTCAGGCAATCCACTCACCTTGGCCTCCCAAAGCGCGGGATTACAGGCTGAGCCACCAAGCCCGGCCCTAAACCATGTCTTAAACATGGTTTAGTACAGCACTGGAATGGAAAAGGGTCTCAGGAGGGAATCCTTCACATGGACCCAGTGCTGTTTGGCCCATTCTTCTCTATCAGCTCCACTTATCCAGGTAGCAGAGGCGGGTGGGGATGGTCACAACAGGATGCCAGCCTAAGATCTTATCCTCTTTCCCCAGCCACATGCAACAAGCTGCCACCTCTCCCTAGCCCTAATGGGCGAAACCACATGCACCTGGCTCTTCCCCCTTGGGTTCTCCACCAAGCAAAGTCAGGAGAGTAAAGGTCACTCTGGTGTCCAAGTATAAACCATGAAACCCCTTGGTTCATCTGGCATTTTGCTAAGATAAAAACTGGTCTTGAGAAGCAAGAACACGTTCCCTCACTGATTGCTCATCATGGGTGGGCCCTAGGCTGGACACTTCAAACACCTCACCTGAACGGACCCTCCCAACACAAACACCTCACCTGAACGGACCCTCCCAACACCCTGTGAGGTGCAGGCTGCCATTACTCCCCTCTTGTGGACAGAACTGAAGCTCAGACTGGTTAAGTGACTCACTCAAAGTCACACAGTTAAAAGTTGTACAGTCAAGGATTTCTTTTTTTCTTTCGAGTGGAGGCCTCGCTCTGTTGAATAGGCTGGAGTACAGTGGCATGATCATCACGGCTCACCACATCCCCAACCTCATGGGCTCAGGTGATCATTCTGCCTCAGTCTTTAGAGTAGCTGGGACTACATGTATGTGTCAACACAACTGACTAATTTTTGTGTTTTTTTTTTGTTTTTTTTTTTTGAGTTGGAGTCTCACTCTGTCGCCCAGACTGGAGTACAGTGGTCGCTCCCAGCCACCGCAGCCACGACCTGCTGGGCTCTGGCAATCCTTCCGCCTCAGCCTTCAAAGTAGCTGGAACTACAGGCACGCACTATCACCCAGTTGATTTTTTGATTTATTGTAGAGATGAGGTCTCGCCAAGTTGCCCAGGCGGGTCTCGAACCGCGGGCTCAGGCAATCTGCTCACCTCAAGCCTCCCAAGGCGCGGGATTACAGGCTGAGCCACCGAGCCCGGCATCCTTATGATTCTTAACAACATTTTCTTTTCTCTAGCTTATTCTAAGAATAATGACTTTATGTTATTGCTGAGGCTTCTGGTCCACAGAAGGCTATTAGTAGCTTAAGTTTTAGGGGAGTTAAAAGTTGTACATGAATTTGTGTAGGAGTTGGCTCCCCTAACCCCTATGTTGTTCAAGGATCAACTATATATCCAAAAAAATTAAAAACAAGATCTCAAAGAGATATGTGCATACCCATGTTCACTACAGCATTATTCGCAATAGTCAAGAGGTGAAAGCAACTTAAATGTCCATCAACAGAAAAATGAATAAAGAAAATGTGATGTATATATACAATGGAGTGTTATTCAGCCTTTAAAGAGAAGGAAGCTGTCATATGCTACAACATGGATGAACCTTTAGGGCATTATGATAAGGTTTATAAATAAGCCAGTCACAAAAAGACAAATACTACATGATTTTGCTTATATGAGGTACCTGAATTAGTCAAGCTATATTTTTCTTTTCTCTCTCTCTCTCTCTTTTTTTTGGGGGGGATTGGAGACGGGGTCTTGCTATGTTGTCTAGACTGGACTCTAACTCCTGGCCTCAAGCAATCCTGCCTTGGCCTTTCCAAGCACTGGGATTACAGGTATGAATCACCGCGCCCAGTCAGACTCTTAAAAACTGAAAGTGGAATGCTGGTTGCCAGGGGCTAGGGGAGAGGAAAGGGGAAGTCGTTGTTCAATGGGTATAGAGTTATAGTTTTACAAAATGAAAACCTTCTAAAGATAAGCTACACAATAATGTACAAATAATACTACTGCACTGTATACTTAAAAAATTAAGATGGACTATGTACGGTGGCTTACGCTTATAATCCCAGCTCTTTGGGGAGGATGAGGTGGGAGGACTGAATCCAGGAGTATGAGACCAGTCTGAACAACATAGTGAGACCTCTTCTCTACTCAAAAAAAAATTTTTTTTTTTAGTTGGAGTCTCACTCTGTCACCTAGGCTGGAGTGCAGTGGAACACTGATGGACACTGCAGCCTCAATCTGCTGCAGTGCAGTAGCACGACCATGGATCACTGCAACTTCAACCTCCTGGGCTCAGGGAATCCTTCCACCTTAGTCTTTTTTATTTATTGCAGAGATGATGTCTCACCTTGTTGCTGAGGCTGGTCTCGAACCCCTGGGCTCAGGGAATCCTCTTGCCTCTGCCTCCCAATGTGCTGGGATTACAGGCGTGAGCCACTGTGCCCAGCTTCTCTACAAAAAAATTTTTTTTTGAGTTGGAGTCTCACTCTGTCACCCAGACTGGAGGGCAGTGGCACGCTCCCGGCCACCGCAGCCTTGA
>NW_007249556.1:90412-92410 GCF_000164805.1 Carlito syrichta
ACCCCAACAAAAAAAAAAAAAAAAAAAAAAAGAAGCGTAAAGTGTTTGGAGGGAGAAGCGTGAAGTGTCTTTGGGCATAGAAGGGCACCAGCAGCCAGGGAGGAAGGGCTCACCTTATGCCAGGGTGAGGCTACAGATGAGCTCACCAGGGCCAAGGAATCCTGCCCCTCCAGCCAAGCCTGCTTTTTCATGGGGACAAGATGACTACTACCACAAAGAGGACCGCTGGACCCCCGGGAAGGAGTGCCTTAGGGAAGGCATAGCATGTTGGTGTGTAAGAAAGGATTCAAGGGCAAACCCCAGGACCATGCCCAGTTACCAAAGTCCACATTCACTGCCCTGTCCTGGGGCAAGGCCAGCAGCCCTGGGCTGCAACTGAAGACAAGGCAAGGCAGTCTGGGGGGGCTGGCTAGGCTCTCCAGGGGTCCAACTTCTCAGCACCATAATTCATTCCTCTTTGTCTGGGGCAGTCCCGTCAGAGGAGCACTGACCTTACACCAAGACCTCTGACTCTAAAGGCAGGACAGGAAGGAAGGAAGGGCCTAGAACTGTCATGGACTGGATCATAAATGTTGGCAACAGGGTCACAGACAGGACAGGCTGTCCTGACATCTTTAATGGCACAGACTTCAAAGTACTTGGCCTCCTTGGAAAGGAAGGAGTTATAAGACCATCAGATTACGAAGAGCCTGAGCATATGGCAGGACTGCACCAGGACTGGCACTGGGGGCTTTGGATTCACAGCCCCCTTCCTGTCCACAGGGAGCAACTCCCAGGGGTTTCCGCAGCCCCAACTTCTTTCTCTGCAGAGGGGCTGGACAGATCAACAAGCAGACAGACCAAACAGGCCTGGTGCACAAGGAGGGAAGTCGGGTCTGGACTCCAAGGCAGCCCAGCGTCCTGGAGCGGGGAGAGTTCCAGTTCCAGTCCCCACTTACCGCGATGCACTGCCGCATGATGCAGCTCTGCTTCATCCGCCCAGGGCCCCCGAACTTCTTCATGTCCTTGCAGAAGTGGCACTCTCCACACTCGGTCCGCAGGCAGGCCTCGCACTTGCGGCATCGCGTCCGGCGCCGCCGAGCTCCTGCCGTTGTCCGGTTGGCAGCCAACTTCACCGCGGAGGCCGGGCCCAGCTTCCCCTTGGGCCGACCCACAGCCCGGTTCTGCAGGAGAACAGACAGGACTAGTCAAAGGGGAGGCTGCCAGACCTGGCGTAACCAGACCCCCGGGAGAAGGTGTAACAGACTAAACAGTGTTCCACAGAAGTGCTTTGAAGTCCTAACCCCAGGTGCCTCCAAATGCGACCTCAATTGGAAACGGGTTTTGCAGAGATAGTTGGGTTAAATGAAATCATGCAGGTGAACCCTAATCCAGGATGGCCGGAGTCCTTATGAAAGGGGAAAATTTGGACACAGAGAAAGACACACACAGAGGGAACACATGTGAAGACACAACAGGGACAAGATGGCCATGTGACTGAAGTCCTACCAATAAGTCAAGAAGTGCTGAGGACTACCAGCAAACACCAAGGAGCTACAGGAGTCAGGGAAGGGTCCCCTAGAGCTGCAGAGTGAGCATGCCACTCTCACTTTCAGCTCGTGTCAGCTAATACCTTGATTTTAGACTCTGGCCTCCAGATCATGAGAGAATAAACGTCCATTATTTTAGGCCACTCAAGGAAATGACTACGGAGTGCACTCTGCATCTCATGGCTGTACGCTGGGCTCAAGACCCTGCCACAGCCCCCACGCCACAGGACAGGTCCCTGCCTGCCTTTCCAGCCTCTTCCTGTTCTTGGCTAGGCTGTGCTTCCCAGAAAGACCACATGGGGTCACACAGGCAGCCTCTGTTCACTTTTCCAGGAACACCAACCCCCTCCCCACACTACTTGGCTGACACCCACTCATTCCACAGGACCAGTTTACAGTTTACATGTGGCTTTCTTTTTTTTTTTTTTGAGTTGGAGTCTCACTCTGTCGCTCAGACTGGAGTGCAGTG
>NW_007249556.1:92582-101077 GCF_000164805.1 Carlito syrichta
GGTCTCGCCAAGTTGCCCAGGCGGGTCTCGAACCCACGGGCTCAGGCAATCCGCTCACCTTGGCCTCTCCAAAGCGCTGGGATTACAGGCTGAGCCATCGAGCCCGGCCATGTGGCTTTCTTCTGGAGCCCTCTGTGCCCCTCCTGTGAGCCCTGGCTATAGAACCCCTAATTGTAATCATCTGTTCCTGCTCTGGTCTTCCCTTTGTGTGTGTGTGTGTGTGTGTTTGTGTGTGTGTGTGTGTGTGGTGGTGGTGGTGGTGGTAGGGGAGACAGGCACAGGATGGCACTCATCAAGGGGGTCTTATCTATTGCTGTCTCTATAAGGCGGCTTGAGCATGGAGAACACGCTCAACAAATCCAACCCAGTTCAGGGAGGATGGGAGAGTAATCTTCAGATCCTCTGACTTCTCAGACCTTCCCTAAATGAGCATCAGGAGCTTCTTGCCCTGTGACTCAGAGAATAGGGATAGGTAGGCAAACAGAGGGCAATGCTAAAGGCACTAAAGCCAGGAAGACACAGCCATAGTCCCTGCCCTCTGGTCCTTTCCTCCTGGCCACCAGCCCCAGAGCCTCTGCAAACCCAGGATTCACGGTGGAGCCCCTAAGCTAGCTGCCAAGGACACTATTTGCAGAGATCCCCTGTTCACCTGGGATCTGCAGTGGGAAAGATCAGGTTGGGAGAGTTTGTCTTGTCTGAAGCATCCTTCTGAAGAGCATGAATTTGCTGAGAAATTTAGTTCCTTTGTGAGGAATTTCTCCCTGAACCCATGTGAACTAACTGGCACCGAGCACTTAAAGCCCCTTTCAGCTGACCAAACAGCCCAGGTCCAGTACCATTCTTTTAATTTTAGTTGGTTGTCAGACTTGAATCCCCAGACAAATAAACCCATCCTTTTGTTTGAGTTAATGGGCTCAGGAAAGTTACTATGCATGCAGGGATCCCTCCCACAACACACACAGCGCCCCCCCCCCCACGCCCCGCATGCTAGGGGCTGACAAGAAACTTCTACCACCACCCTCCTTTGGCGTCAACACCTAAGCAGATCCTTCTCTCAGATTTCCCTTCCCAGCAGACCACAGTTCAAGAAGTGAGGCCCCGTCGGCCCAAGGGCCACCTCAGAACGCTGTGGTCCTGGGTCTCTATCCCACTCAGTTGCTCTGAAGCCCAAAGAGGAACGGGTTCCATCCAGCCTCATCTCCCCTCTGCCCTGCCCTGGCTGCTGGGGACCCTTGGTCACACTCACCTCCCTCGAGGAGACCCTGACATGGGGGGTCAGGACCCGGGCTGAATGGTTGCTCACAGGCAAGCTGGCCACCACCAGCCCCAAGGCAACAAAGGGTCCTGCAGGCCTCTGCCCACTAGTTCATACAGTGAGGTCTGGGTGCACCCCCCTCACATGCTCAAATAGTCCCAGCATGATAGCACCTTTGATGGGCCGGTCAGCTAACACGTACACAGCCGTCAGGTCAGGCCAGGCTGCCGACATGAAAAGTGAAACAAGATCAGTTTTCAGAGCTTTTTGGATTTGAGAATGGTACATAAGAGACTATGGGCCTGAAGCGGAGCAGTTGACCAAGAACAAGCAAGAATGCTGAGAGGAGGCAGGCATGACTGGCAGCAATGTTAGTGTTAAGTATTTCCTTGTATGTCACATGTAAAGATCCACTAATTGTATATATAACATTACCTAATTTTCCCTGTGACAACCCTGTGAGGGATGCCTTAATGCCATTTCTCAGATGAAAAAACTGAAACCAGAGGTTAAGTGACTTGTCCACTGTCAGGGAGCCAGAAGGCTGTGATAACAAAACTAAAAACCCTGGCAGACACACGTGCAAAGTGAGGCAAGAGGCCCAGAGACCCAACAGGACTGCCATGACATTCTTAGTATGAAGGGTGCCAACAAGAGGTACAGAGAGGTACAGCTACCTCCAGAGAAGGGGAAGCCCAAAAAGATGTCTCCCCGTCTTCATAGCCCACAGCACTTTCTGATTCTACGCCTCCAAAGGGCAAGTGTCTAGTTACCAACTCACTCCTCCTCAAACATCTGAAATGGGCAATGATGTGGGCAGACTGAGGCCTGGAGTCAGGTGCAGAGTGAACAGCACATGGCCACCTCCGAGGACAAAACCAAAGGTGAAGGGTTCAAACTCAGACAGACCCTCGGAGGAAGAACTCTCAAGATCAGCTTCTCCAGTGAAATACTAAAAAGAATTCCAGGAGTCCAAAGGAACGTCAGGTAAAAACAGCCACCAAGTGCCTTTGGCCTTGCTGGTCCTGAGGACAGCGTATGGACAGATTAAAAAAGTTGGGATAGGACTGATACAGTGGCTCATGCCTATAAATCTCAGCACTTTGAGAGGCCAAGGCAAGAGCCAGGAGTTAACTCCTGAGCCCAGAGTTAGAGACTAGCCTGATAGCAAGACCCTGTCTCTGCAAAAAAAATTAGCCAGGTACACCTATAGTCTCAGCTACTTGGGGATGCTGAGGCAGGATTGCCTGAGCCCAGGAGGTTGAGGCTTCAGTGACTGTGCCACTGCACTCAGCCTGGGCAACAGAGTGAGACACTGACTTAAAAAAAAAGTTGGGACAATCCAACCAGAGTCACAAAAGATCATATGTTGATGTGAAACAAGTCCAACTGCCCCATTTTCCAAAGCACATTCCCATCCAAAGAAGCATTTTTCCAACCTATGAAAAACAAATCTGCCTGGACCTCGATGTCAGTGGAGACATCTGGAAAATGACAGAGCAAGTGACAGGTGACATCTCAAAAGCAGAGGTATGAGAAACTGCTGTTTTCTGAAAACTTTGGTCTTGTCTTCTCTACCAGCTGCCAAATCAAGCTGGAAAGGCTTTTGCTGCCTATAGCTTCACAGGCTGGCCTCTATAGGAAGTGGTCACCAGCTGCCTGGTCAGGAGTAGCAGAGCCACAGTGAAATACAGTATCCTAATAAAGTCCACTGCAAATATCATCAGGTAGAAAAGACATTAGATGGTCTCTAGCAGAAAGTACAAGGACTCTGAAGAACCAACTAGGAAACATATGATGGCAGAATAATAGAAAATGGTGGGACAAAAGAAATACAGAGGAAGGCAAGTCAGCCACTGTCCTCTCCTTTTAGCATGAAGCTTCTGTCCTAAGGTCTTTTGGGTGCTACCCAAAGTTTCAAGCACCAAGTCTAACTTCCACTCTATCCTATCCCTGCCCCAGCAAAGGTAGTGATGGCATATATCCACTTACAAACCAGCACCCCCAATCCTAAGGCCACTTGTTGGTCGTCTTAGCCAGCATCTATATCCTCAGCTCATCATGAAAGGTTAAGAAAATCCGAGTCCCGCTCCGAAAGCCTGCTCCTGTCCCAACCTTCGAATCACAGACCTGCGCCGCCATGCCCAAGTGCCTCAAGTGCGACAAGGAGGTGTACTTCGCTGAGCGGGTGACCTCACTGGGCAAGGACTGGCATCGGCCCTGCCTGAAGTGTGAGAAATGTGGGAAGACGCTGACCCTCCAGAGGCCATGCCGAGCATGAAGGCAAGCCCTACTGCAACCACCCCTGCTACTCAGCCATGTTTGGGGCCCAAAGGCTTTGGACGGGGTGGAGTTGAGAGTCACACCTTCAAATAAACCCAGGCGGTGGAGATCCCATCCCTGGCCACCCGTGGGGCCACTGTCCACACAGATGTGAGGCCGAACTCCCAGACACCCTCCCTTGTAGCCCCTCATGCCCTCAATAAACTTTAACACTTGGAAGAAAAAAAAAAAAAAAAAGAAATCTGGAACCTCTACAAACATGCGCACACATACAAATCTCAGTAATCCAATGCCTGTTCTTCATCAGTCACTCAAAAGCATCTCCCTTATTTTACTGAGGTCCTCTAGTCTACCAGATACTATCCCCTACAGAAAATTTATGAGCAGAACTTCCTCAATTACTCAGCTCTAAGATACAGGTATTAAAATTACTTGGATTGGTTAGGCATGGTGTCTCATGCCTGCAATCCTTGCACTTTGGGAGGCTGAGCTGGGAGGATCACTTGAGGCCAGGAGCTCAAGACCAGCCTGGGTACAACATAGTGAGACACTGTCTCTACAAAAGTTTTTTTTTAATTAGGCAGGTGTGGTGGGGCACATACTCGTAGTCCCAGATAGTCAGGGGGCTTAGATGGGAAAATTGCTTGAGCCCAGAAGTTTGAGGCTGCAGTGAATTGTGATCATGTCGCTACATTCCAGTCTGGGTGACAGAGCGAGATCCTGTTTCTTAAAAAAAAAAGTATAAGTCGGGCTCGGTGGCTCAGCCTATAATCCTGCGCCTTTGGGAGGCTGAGGTGAGTGGATTGCCTGAGCCTGCGGGTTCAAGACCCACCTGGGCAGCGAGACCTCATCTCTACAATAAATCCAAAAAAAGTATAACATATATACCTTTTAATAATAAATATCTGCTTTTAGAGGTACACTTTTTATATATAAGTTTGATTAGCCTAAATTAAAATAAACACATCCTATGTTCACAGATTGGAGGATTTAACACTGTTTAAATGGCTATACCCCCCAAAGTGATCAACGATCAGCAGATTAAGTGCAACCTCTATCAAAATCCCAATGAGTTTTTCTGTAAAATTGGCATGCTGATCCTAAAACTCATGTGAAAAGTGTAAGAGCCCCAGAAGAGCCAAAACAATCTTAAAAAAGCACAGGACTCACACTTCCTGATTTCAAAACTCACAACAAAGCAACAGTAAACAAGACAATGTGGTAGTGGCATAAAGACAAGCATATATAGATTAATGGAATAGAACTGAGAGAGTCCAGAAATAAACTTTGGGAGGCCGAGGTGAGAGGATCACCTGAGCCTCCGAGTTTGAGACCAGCCTGGGCAACTTGATGAGACCTTATCTCCACAGTAAATCAAAAAATTAGCTAGGTGTGGTGGCCACGAGTGTGCCATTGCACTCCAGCCTGGGCGACAGAGTGAGACTCCCACTCAAAAAAAAAAAAAAAAATTAAAAACTTTTCCTGGTGCAGTGGCTCACGCCTGAATCCCAGCACTTTGGGAGGCTGAGGCAAGAGGACTGCCTGAGCCCAGGGGTTCAAGACCAACATGCGTAACTTGGCAAGACCTCAGCTCTACAATAAATAAAAAAATTAGCCAGGCACGGTAGCGCACACCTGTAGTTCCGGTTACTTGAAAGACTGAGGCAGAAGGATCGCCTGAGTCCAGCAGATCGAGACTGTGGTGGCCATGAGCATGCCACTGCACTCCAGCCTGGGTGACAGAGTAAGACTCCAACTTAAAAAATAAAAACATAAAGATACTATCAGGTGAAAAAACCTAGAAAATAGGAGAAAATATTTGCAAGTCATATATCTAATAAGGGGTTAGTATTCAGAATATACAATGAACTCTGATGGCCCAACAATAAAAAGATAATTTGCCAATTTAAAAATAGGCAAAACAGGAGCTCAAGGCTGCAGTGAGCTAGGATCACATCATTGCACTCCAGCCTGAGTGACAGTGTGAGACTCTGTCTCAAAAAGTAAAAATAAATAAATTTAAAAAATAAAAATGGGCAGAGAATTTGAATCAAAAAAGATCTATAAATAGCCAATAAGTACATGAAAAGACACTTAACATCGCTAGTTAATAGAGTATGTAAGCCGGGCTCGGTGGCTCAGCCTGTAATCCCGCGCCTTTGGGAGGCTGAGGTGAGTGGATTGCCTGCGCCCGCGGGTTCGAGACCCGCCTGGGCAGCGAGACCTCATCTCTACAATAAATCAAAAAATCAGCCGGGCGTGGTAGCGCGCGCCTGTAATTCCGGCTACTCGGAAGGCTGAGGCGGAAGGATCGCCGGAGCCCAGCAGGCGAGGCTGCGGTGGCCGGGAGCGGCCACTGCACTCCAGTCTGGGCGACAGAGTGAGACTCCAACTCAAAAAAAAAAAAAAAAATAGAGTATGTAATTTGCACTTTAGACTCATTCATTAACCCCCTCATTCACACATGTACCAACCAGTGTTTTCTGGCTGTGAATTATGTATCAGATTTGATGCTAAGTGCTCAGACTACAGAGATGAGTAAACTGTGTTCCTTACTCTGAAAGGTATTACAGTCTGGAGGGAGAAAGATATGCAACCACATAAATACAACGTAACACTATGATGATAATATCAAAAGCTAACATTTATTGAAGCCTTTTCAATATTTGTATTGACGACCTCTGAGAAAGGAATTACTAATTATTTCAAGTGTGGAAACTGAGGCACAGCTAAGTAACCTGCCCAATGTCAACTTACCAATAAATGAGAAAGCCGAGATATGAACCCAGGCAAAAGCTGGACCGTGGCATACTGACCCAGAAGAAATGCCTGCCTCACGGGTAAGGAAAGTTGGAAAAAGCATTCCAGAACCTAGGAGAGGGTGAACAGGGTAGGCCCTGGAGGAGAACAGGGCTCTTTAGGCCAGAGGTAGGGGTGGGGTTAGGGAGCAGATATTCTAGGCAGAAGGAAGGGTAAGATAGCGATGTGAAACTGCATGACACATTCAAGGAACTGCAAAGAGCTCGACATGACTGCTAGAAGACAACTCTGAAGTGGCAGGAGCCTCATCTGCCACCGCAGGGGGATGGACCCATAAGGGAAAGCTGCAGGCTTTCCAACACGATTGTATTCTGGCAACAGTGTGGGGAGTGGATATTTTTGGGACAGTGGGCAAGATGAAAGACAGGGAGATCAGTTGAAGATTATGAAGGCATGAACAGAAGCAAAGGAAGGAATGAAGAGGAGGGGGTGACTTGATTTGGGAGATATTACAGAAATAGACTTGGTTCTAGAAGACCCAGTGATTGACAAAACATGGGGTGTACACGCAGGAAGAATCCAAAAAGACTGAGGTTTCAGACTTGAGTAACAGAACACAAGAGCTTAGGAGAAGGGAGAAAACAATGACTCACCAGTGGACATGTGGAATCTATGGGACCCATGGGACATCCAAGGAAGGTGTCCAGCAAGCGGGTGGGACCAGAGCTAAGATACATACCTGAGAATCAACATTGCATTAGGGTTAAAACTAGTTAAGTTCAGGAGGCTGAAAAGGAGGATGGACAGTGAAGAGAGTCTTTGACAGTACCCTCAAGCCTGAAATTCAAGGGGCAAGTGAGAAAAAGTCACTTGCTGAAGAATGTCCAGAAAGGCCGGAGAAACAGCAGGAGGCTGTGGCACCACAAGAGCCAGGGAAAAGTTTCTTTTGTTTTCTTTTCTTTTCTTGAGTTGGAGTCTCAACTCGGTCGCCCAGACTGGAGAGCAGTGGCATGCTCAAAGCCACTGCAGCCTGGAGCTGCTGGGTCAGGTGATCCTTCCACCTCAGCCTTCCAAGTACCTGGAACTACAGGCACGCACCACCACTCCCAGCTAATTTTTTGATTTATTGTAGAAACGAGGTCTCGCCTCTATGGGAAAGGAATTACAGGCTGGTCTCGAATCTGTGGGCTCAGGCAAAGTGCTGGGATTATAGGCATGAGCCACGGCACCCAGCCTTCTTTTCTTTTTTAAGAGGCAGGGTCCTGCCCTGTCTACCCAGCTGGGGTGCAGTGGCATGTTCCTGGCTCACAGCAGTCTCAAACTCCTGGGATCAAGTAATCCTCCCATCTCAGCCTCCTGAGTAGCTGAAATTACAGGCATGCACCATCATGCCTGGCTAATTTTTGTTTTATTTTTTGTAGATGGGGGTCTTGCTATGCGGCCAGGGCTGGTCTGAAACTCATAGCCTTAAGCAATCCTCCCATCTCCGCCTCCCAAAGTGCTGGGATTACAGGCATGAACCGCTGTGCCTGGCAGAGAAGTTTCAATAAGAGAGCAGTCAAGAATTCCAACTGTCAGGAGAAGCCAAATGAGACAAAAAATAAAACGTAGCTATATGTTTTTATAGTTAAGACAGTTCCAAGTTTTCTACGAAGCTCTCCCTAACAACATGACACTAACGCTTAGCCTTCCAAGGGGTGGCCTCGGCCTCCAAAATTTCTTTGAACGGGCTAATGTTATATTCTACTGCCCAACACAGTTATTATTTACATCAACATTATGTCTGTCCTCAAATCTTCAGGCATAATAGACATCCCCCAAAAGTTGGATTTTACTAGTTTTTTTCTTCCCCTCTATGCTTAGCACACACGTGTAGACTCCAGGAAGAGCTCTGTTTTTTTTTTTTTTCACATATTGAGGGTAAGGAGCAAGAGAATAAAAAACAAGAGCTACCAGAAAACCCAGGAGATGGGAGGGCCTCCGGAGAATCCGAGGAAAGCTAAAGACCTTTCCCCCAAAAAATGCACACAGGCACAAAGTAACAAAACTTTTGTATACATTTTCAGGAAAATTCAGGGACTCCAGTCTTAAAATTTTACTATTTAAGAAGCCACAGCCGGGCTCGGTGGCTCAGCCTATAATCCCGTGCCTTTGGGAGGCTGAGGTGAGCGGATTGCCTGAGCCCGCGGGTTCGAGA
>NW_007249556.1:101097-103308 GCF_000164805.1 Carlito syrichta
CGAGACCCCATCTTTACAATAAATCAAAAAATCAGCCGGGCGTGGTAGCGCGTGCCTGTAATTCCAGCTACTCGGAAGGCTGAGGCGGAAGGATCGCCGGAGTCCAGCAGGTCGAGGCTGCGGTGGCTGGCAGCGGCCACTGCACTCCAGTCTGGGCGACAGACTGATACTCCAACTCAAAAGAAAAAAAAAAAAAAAAAAAAAAGAAAAAGAAGCCATAATGGGTAGCACGGTGGTTATGACCACATACATTTCTAAGCTATTTTCTTCTCCATAATTTACTAATTATTATTATTATTTTCAATGACAAGCTGTAGTCATTTTTACAGAAAAAAAAGTAACAAAAACTATTTTCACTTCAGGGGATAGAAAAAAAAGCCAAACAAGATATTACAAGAATTTTTCTCATTAACAGCCCTTCTTTAAGGGGCACCTCCCCATACGGGAGAGCAAAAGTTTTTAAAGAATTCTCAGATACCTTCTATACTGGAGAAGCAAATGATGCCTGTGAGAGAAGGCCCAGCCGAGGGTGCACACCAGCAAACCGCAAGCAAGGGGTCACCCGCCAATATGGCTCACCCGCCATCACCCACTGGCTCCTGTCCCACAGACTGTGGCACTTGAAGAAACCCAGGCTGTTGAGGGAAGGCCTGGGGCAGACACACCACCCACCAGGATAGGCCTAGTGAAGTCTGGACACCAGTCTCAGGTGGGGATGGAGAAGTGGAATAGCCAAAACCTGGGTGGGAGTCAGGGTGAAGGCGAGGCCAGCTGCAGGGATGGACTGAGCAGCAGTGACTCCCCAGCAGGCTCCCTCTGTCCATCCACACACCAGGACTCGTCCCCCTCACCAAGGGTTTTCTCCTTTAGTGCCAAACCCTTTCAGCAGGACAGCACAGGGGCAGAGAGAGACTTGGAGAAGAGTGGGGTCTAGAGCTGCAGACTCCAGAGACTCTAGCTCTGGTTTGGAAAATGCAAGTGCCTTTCAGGTCCTCAGATGAAGCCACTCTTCTCAGGCCCAGGCTGAGAAAACTTGAGGAAAGTGCGGAGGTGAGGGGGAGAAAACTGGTAGTGAGCCACAGCCTGGGGTGTCCCCAGATGCAGGGAACCTTAGCTGACAACCATGCTCTCTGTTGGGATTATGGGAAAAGCCTGCTGCCCACTGTCCAAACTAGACAAAAACAATCACCTGCAAGTGGACACCACAACCTCCAGTCGTTGCTAATGACTCCAGAAAGTACCACAACTGGGCTGACCAACACAAGGAGGAGGAAGAAAGAAAATCTGGCAACAGAGAGTACAGGACCTCTCTCAATGGAGTCTCTCTCAGGAGTGACAGGACACGAAAACATGTTGTCAAGCCCAGACACACACTACGTCTTATCTCGTGCCATGTCAAAGGCTGGGTCTTCCACGGGTCACAGGGTGTGACCCAAGTTTAGAAACAAACAAAAAACAGGTCACAGGAACCTTCAATCCCGAAGCGCCAAAGCCCCATGGACCCTGCATGCCAGCATCCTACCAGGGACCAGACCTGCCAGGGCAATGGTAAACCCTCACTGAACCGAAACGTCGAACCAGGCATTGGAGTGTACTGCGGACTTGAAGGTTTCGAGCCAAAGCCACTTGAATCGCCCCTGGGTTCATCCAACCCAGAAGCATCAGCGAGCTCCACCAACACTTCAGAAGGCACACGTGCTGAAAAATGCCCAGCAAAACTGAGACACACCAAAATCTAACTTGGTCTCCGTAAGTAAAACCACTTAATTACACGCGATACGGTTTAAGAGCAGCACTTCCTCAATTACACCTAATGAGAGGAGAAAAAGTTCCCGCATCTCGGCTTACTCCTCCCAAAACACCTTCATGCCACGAAGGACTGTAAATGAGCATCTCACTCACCCGTCCGTCCAGTGCCACCTAGGATAGCTCGGCCCGTCCGTGCTTCACTCCGGGGACACGTCTAGCCAGCCTGCGTCCTGCCCAAATGTAATTTTGCACACCATCCTCCGCAGAGCCTCAACTTTCTCCCCCGCTTCCTAAACTCAGGCTTCCCGGAGTCAATTCACGCCGTAAACACACCCAGGGCTTTGTTTTACGCACAGATTTCGCCCCCCGGGTCCCGAGAGAGGCTGCTTTCCCTTCTCGGTCCAACCCAGGCCAGCTCCTGCCATCAGGGGTCACGGCTTCCTCCGCCGCCGCCGCCGCGCG
>NW_007249556.1:104104-110861 GCF_000164805.1 Carlito syrichta
GCGCGGGTCGCTGTGTCCCAGCGGCGGACCCACGGGCGAACGCGTCTGCTCACGCTCTGGGACCAGGACCTGATGCGCGCGAACCCGGGAGCCCCACACCCAGAGTCTGCAGGCCCGCTGGCCTGGATAAGATCTGGGGGCCCAGTTTTCCCGGATGCAGGCGGTTGGGCTGGGCCGCCCTCCTGAGGCTGCCCCCTCCGTCCTCGGGTTTGCCTTTTCAGGTGAAAAGTCAGCGTCAAACGTGGGGCAGTGCAGGTGGAAGTTCCACTTGAGCGGCCTGACGGGGGCTGTCAGAACGCCCTAGACTGTGCCCCGAGGTGGGCACCCACCTCGCTTGGTCGGGAACCCTCCTTCTCAGTCAACCTCGGAAGAGTGGAAGGCGCTGCAGGCCAGAACCCCCGTTCTCCTAGGAGACTGGCAGCCCCCCTAGGCTGGCCCGAAAGCTGTGGGTTCTGAATTCTTAAACTGTAAAGATTCCTAGTGCTTACTCCAACTGCAGCCCTCTCCTGCAGAAAATTGTTGCTAGAAATCCAGACTGATCTTCGTTACAAAAAAAAAAAGTCTATCAGGCACTTAAGCCAACAGCCCTTACTCTGAAAGACTAGCTCATGACCATTAGCTAGAATGACCAATGCCGTTATAAGCATCAAAACTATAGTTAAATACAAACCAAGGAGCAAGATGTCTTGGCTGGGCAGCTGACGTACCTATCATCCACCTGTCCAAGGTGACACTAAATATGCACACCTGTACCTGCTCGCCTGTACCTGCTCGGTTTGTCTATCTCCATTGGAAGGATTTACTGAGGGATGGGTAACCTTCTGTAAAGAGATCAGAAGCTTTCCCAAGAGTAAGCCATGAAATCAGGTGATCAACTCTGCAATGGCCACCTAACTGTTATCCACATCCAGGCCACTGGCCACAAAATCCACGATGAGAACACAAGAGTTGGGCAGGCTGGTTATGGCCTGGTCTTTCAAAGAAGGTAGACTGTGTGATGGAGACCTTGTAAATAAAACTCAGGAGTCGGCAGGAGTGAATAAGCAGGGATGTCAGCTTTACTGAGTGGATTTTAAAGCCTGTCTGAAATTTATACACCCACTGACACTATGCAAAAAAATCCCAGCAGACTTGCTTTTTACTGAACAGAACATATCTGTTCTAAGTTTCCTTCCTCCCTCCTCTCTTATATTTTTCATAATTCACTCGAAGTGGCAACAGAAACAAGCAAAAGAATAGCGACTCCCACCTCACTCCATCCCCAAAGGTTTCTGCTTCTTTAAAGCTACCGTGTTGTCTGGAATGGAAGTCTGTATCTGACCTCTTAGGAGCCGCTCGACCCTGTAGGAAGCCTTGTAAAGAAAGAGGAAGAGGCTGATGACATGCTAATCATGGTTTCACTTCATAATAATTGGTCAAACCTGCAGGAGTACAGAGGCACCCAAATGACATAATAGAACAAGAGAAATGTCTGTAAGCGGGACTTTTTCTCAAAGGTCTTTCCCATTACCAATCAGGCGCACAAGTACTTAGAACTGTCTTGGGGTTGATTTTCTTTGAGGACTCTCAAAAGCTCACTTCTGTATTAAAGAAAGTAAAAAGACACAGTTCTCAATGATTATGGCTCAAAGAACAGAAAGGGAAAGCATGGGCAAACAGTAGCTGCAGCTAACACAAACTTCCTTCCTGCCACTCTATCATTTCAGAGACACAAGGGGCCTCGCCAGACCCCTCACTTCACAGGTGAGAGAATGAAGGCCCAAGGTTCCTCATATGCCACCATGCAGACAGACTCCCTCCAGGGGTCCAGGCAATAGCAGCAGCCTTGACTAAACACTGAAGGGCCAGACCCAGTGCTATGTGTGCCACAGACATTATCTTATTTATCACTTTAAACAGCCCCATGAGGTATATACCATTTTCCAGTCATGTTACAGATGAGAAGACTGAGGCACATTCCTGCAAGGAAGTGAAGGAATCTGGATCTGACCTTGTAGGCCACTGGAGCCTGGGCTCTTAACCACGCCACTCCATGCCCATGCCAGACACAAAAGAGGAGGATGCCAAATAAAACTAGTGTCATAATAAAAGTGACAAACTCAGGCTGAAGCAGAAGAAAAATTGTGTGTCCCTTACTAGATGTTGTAAACTCTGTATTCTCGGTTCAAATCCAATTCCAAGGTGGGTAGATATGGTTTGGAGAGCCAAACTGCTGTCTGATCTGCCAAGGAAGGGCCAACCACGAAGCCACAGTTAAGACATAATAATGTAGCCAGGAGTGGTGGCTCACGCCTATAAACCCAGCACTTTGGGAGGCCGAGGAGAGAGAAATGCCTGAGCCCAGGGGTTCAAGACCAGCCTGGGCAACTTGGCAAGATCTCGTCTCTACAATAAATCAAAAAATTAACCAGGTATGGTGGTGCCCACCTGTAGTCCCAGCTTCTTGGGAGGCTGAGGTGGAAGGCTCGCCAGAGCCCAGTAGATAGAGGCTGCAGTGGCAACGAGTGTGCCACTGCACTCCAGCCTGGATGACAGTGTGAGACTCTGACTTAAAAAAAAAAAAGATAAACGAAAATGTCATAGGTTCTTTCCAAATGCTAAAGTTCCTGCCGATCACTATCCTAACACCTATTCTTTTACAAATTCCTCTTGCAAAATGCTCAACTTCCCTCAGTCAAGTTTTTGCTATTTAACTGGTGCCCACAATTATCCAATATCTATTTTATGTTCATAGAGTGCTGGACTGTATATAAGATACAAATTATGCCATCCCTTGCCCAGTCAAATTGCCATCTTAATATTTAGCACTTGCCCTGTGCCTTTGGCTGGCCCTTTCTCCCTCTCAATCTCATCTTTGAGTGACCTTAAGAAGTGAATCCTCTCCCAATTCCCCTTGATCAAAGCTTATTTATGTTCTTAGAAAGAGCGTCCCAAAGCTGATGCCACCCAGCCACTTGGTGCTTGCTCGGGGCCAGGAGGATCCAGAACGTTCACCATGTGATGAGGAAATAAAAACAGATAGAAGCCAAGTCCTCCTCGATCACAATCGTCACCCACTTCCCTGCTTGTTCTCTGGGTGTCATTTAAATTTACAATCTGTCTATCAGATTGTGAGACCTCAGGAATGACCCCTGGTTGCTGAGAGGTTTTGCCCAGGCTTAGCTTTGCCCCATGGAAGCAACAGGCAATGAGCTAAGGTGAAAGGAAGAGGGAAGAGAGGAAGAAGTGTGACATCCACACCTAGTCATTGTCCTCTCATGCCCACTTCCATGAATGGGCAGAGGAAAGGGTGAACTGGGCAAGAGTCCCCTCGACTATGGCTTACCTAGGGAGTGGGTTTCTCTTTTTCTTTGAGCCCATGTCACAAAGGCCACAGCTAAAGCTTGGGAACATTATTTTCCAAAGGCTCGGGTAGGGAAAGAGAATGGATTATCTTTTTGTCAAGACCAATGACTGGCTGGTCCCTCCTGAACCACTGGACACCATTTGTAAACACACCTCTAAGAAGGAAAAAGAAGTGACAGAGCAGTAGGCCTGCCAAGAGTTGCTTCCTAATATAAGTTATAATTTTTTTTTTTTGAGTTAGAGTCTCTGTTGCTCAGGCTGGAGTGCAGTGGCATGCTCACAGCCACCACAGCCTCAACCTGCTGGGCTCAGGTGATCCTTCCATCTCAGCCTTCTAAGGAGCTAGACCCACAGGAGCCCGTCACCAGACTCAGCTAATTTTTTGATTTATTATAGAGACAAGATCTAGACAAATCGCCCACGCTGATCTCCAACCTCTGGGTTTAGGCAATCCTAATCCTCTTGCCTCCACCTCCCAAAGTGCTAGGATTACAGGTGTGAACCACTATGCCCCACCTATTTTTTCCCCCCAAGTCAGGGTCTCACTCTGTTGCCCAGGCTGGAGTGCAATAGCATGATGATCATGACTCAATTCAGCCTCAACCTCTTAGGCTCAGGCGATCCTTCAGTTTCAGCCTACAGATGCGTGCCACCATATCTGGCTAATTTTTATTTTATTTTGTATAGACTGGGTCTCACCATGTTACCCAGGCTGGTCTTGAACTCCTGGGCTCAAGCAATCCTCCCGTCTCAGCCTCCCAAAGTGCTGGAATTACAGGTGTGAGCCACTGAACCTGGCTTGGACAGTTATTTTTCTGATACGGGGGGGGGAGACCCCAAAAAACAAGATTTATCTTTTGGAGGGTGGGCCCCTTGTAGTACATTTGGAATTTGTTTCTGTGGATCAAATGGTCAACCAAAGTTTTTTTTTCAAGTTGGAGTATCATTCTGTCATCCAGGTTGGTCACCTAGGCTGGAGTGCAGTGGCACGCTCACGGACACTGCAGCCTCGACCTGCTGGGCTCAGCAATCCTTCTGCCCCAGCCTTCCGAGTAGCTGGAACTACAGGCACATGGCACCAGGTGCATCTGTAGTTAGTTTGTGTGTGTGTGTGACTCATTGTAGACACAAGGTCTCACCAAGTTGCCCAGGCTGGTCTTGAACCCCTGGACTCAGGCAATCCTCTCACCTCGGCCTTCCAAGGTGCTAAGCTTATAAGCGTGAGTCCCGTGCCTGGCCAACCAAAGTTTTTATCTGGAAGTTTTAAAATGGTTGTGTCATGATTTGCGGAAGATCCATCCCAAGTTGTGGCAAACAGGGGACTGGTTTTTCCACTATGACAATACACTAACCCACACTGCACTGAGTATTCAGCAATTTTTGACCAAAAACAGCATGCTCCCTATTCAACCAATTGCACCTCAATCAACATTTTTTTGTTTCCCCAGATGAAAAAAAGTCCTCAAAGGGACACGTTTTGCCGGTGTGGAAGAGGTGAAACAAAAAAACGGAAGAAGCACTAAAAGGCATCAAAAGTGATGGGTTCAAAAACTACTTTTACATAGTGGAAAACGCATCTCAATAGGTGTAATGCATCAAACGGAGAGGACTTTGAGGGTGACTGAAGTTTAAACACGTAAGAATACACAATTTTTTTGTATAATGTAAATAAGAGGAATTTTCCAGCTTATCACATAACATAGGACTCGAGAGTTAGCTGGGAAAAAGTGTAGTTCAAAGAGTGACAGTATGACAAGCCAAGAACTGCACTGATTTCTGTTAAGGAAATTACTAATATTATTTAATTGTTCTTTATTTTTCCCCTGGAGAGTCATTCCATAAGCATTTAAAAATCACATATATTTAGTTGAGCATGGTAGCTCACACCTGTAATCCAGGACTTTGGGAGGTGGAGGCGAGAGGACTGCCTGAGCTCAGGGGTTCAAGACCAGCCTGAGCAACATGGCAAGACTTCATCTCTACAATGAATCCAAAATAAAACAAAGAATCAGCTGACATAATGACACATGCTTGTGGTCCCAGGTACTTGGAAGGCTAAGGTGATCACCTGAGCCTAAAATTGAATAAAAATTACATATATTTGTCATATCATATGAGTCCTCTACATAGACTGAGCTTTCTGTTTAATGAGGGTTCTTTTTCTAATCATGTCTCCTTACATTATCAAACACCAACCAATAAATATTCACATTCACTGAAAGATTTGTGACTGTGCACAGGATTTTAAAAAATTAACTGAATTAACAGGTTCCAGGCTGTGCAACATAGAGACACCTCATCTCTACAAAAATTTAAAAATCAGCCAGGTGTGGTGGTACATGCCTGTAGTCCCAGCTACTCAGGAGGTTGAGGCAGAAGAATCGCTTGAGCCCAGGAAGTTGAGGCTGCAGTGAGCCACGACTGTACCTGCCTGGGCAACAGACTGAAACCTCAGCTCAAAAACAAAACAAAACAAACAAAAAATAGGTGACTGACATTGATCTGAGAGATGGTTTTCTGCCATCCACGCCATTTCCAGAGACTTCATTGACCTTAGAAAGTCTGGCTGGGCGGGGTGGCTCACACCTGTAATCCCAGTGCTTTCAGAGGCTGAACCAAGAGGATTGCTTGAGGCTGGGGGGCTCAGGACCAGCCTGGGCAACTTGGCGAGACCTCATCTCTACAATAAATCAAAAAAATTAGCCAGGCATGGTGGTCGGTGCCTGTAGTTCCAGCTACTTGGAAAGCTGAGGTGGAAGGATCACCTGAGCCTAGAAGGTCGAGGCTACAGTGACTATGAGCGTGCCACTGCACTCCAGCCTGGGCAACAGAGTGAGACTCCAACTCAGAAAGAGTTTTTTCCATTCTCTATTTATTTCCCTATCAAAATCCATGCCAAGGCTGAGCAAGACAAATAGGTTCACTTTATAAACCCCTCATCCAAAAAGATGATGAGTGAAATATACATAAAATACCAGGATAATTCCAACTTTACAATCAAGACTTTTGTGATTTAAAAATATATTTTTGTGCCCGGGTACAGTGGCTCACTCCATAATCCCAGCACTTTGGGAGGTGAAAGTGAGAGGACTGCCTAGCTCAGGGGTTCAAGACCAGCCTGGGTAACCTGGTGAGACCTCATCTCTACAATAAATCAAAAAATTCGCTGGGCGTGGTGGCACACATCTGTTGTTCCAGCTACTTAGAAGTCTGAGGCAGAAGGATCGCCTGAGCTCAGCAGGTCGAGGCTGTGGTGGTTGTGAATGTGCCACTGCACTCCAGCCTGGGCAACACAGTGAGACTTCCTACTTAAAAAAAAAATGTAAGAAGACTAAAGCCGGGCTTGGTGGCTCAGCCTATAATCCCGTGCCTTGGGATGCTGAGGTGAGTGGATTGGCTGAGCCCGCGGGTT
>NW_007249556.1:111141-114538 GCF_000164805.1 Carlito syrichta
AGCGGCCACTGCACTCCAGTCTGGGCAACAGAGTGAGACTCCAACTCAAAAAAAAAAGGAGACGAAGTCTTCTCCTTGGTCCTTGCTAGCCAGAGCACCCACCACTTCATACTGTCTAGCTCATCACCCTCAAAAAAACACCCCAAAGAAAGAGGATCTGAAGTTCTGTGAACCTCGAACTTGAAACAAAAGACCAAATCCAAAGAGTATTCAAAATGAAAAGATAGGGCAGACAGTGAAGAGGCACAAATGAGTAAATTTATGTTCACCTTTCACAGCAGCTCTGTTCACAACAGCCACAAGGTGGAAATGACTCAAATATCCATTTTGTTTACGAATGGATAAACAAGACATGGTCTATCCCTACAATGGAACACGATCTCACCATAAAAAGGAATGAAGCACTGATACATGCTCCAACGTGGATGAACCCTGAGAACATGATGCTGAGTGAAGGAAGTCAAACACAAGCGTGTACAATTCCATTTGTATGAGATGTCCAGAATAGGCAAATCCATAGAAACAGAAAGTAGATTAGTGGTTGCCAGGGACAAGGGATAGGGGGAGGGGGGTAGGGAGCGCTGGCTGATGGGTATGAGGTTTCCCATTGAGTTTGATGAAGTGATGGATATACAATATTGTGACCATGCTAAATGGCACTAAATTGTTCACTTGTTAATTTCAAATTAGGTAAAATTTGCCTCCATGAAAAGCATATACAGTCGCACCAAATAAAGACGTTTTAGTGAACAACAGTGGTCCCTTAAGATTATACTACTGTTGTGTTGTTTTGTTTTGTTTTTTTTAGTTGGAGTCTCACTCGGTTGCCCAAACAAAGGGCTGGGCTCAGTGACTCAGCCTGTAATCCCAGCACTTTGGGAGGCTGAGGTGAGTGGATTGCTTGAACCCACAAGTTCAAGACCTGCCCAGGCAACTTGGTGAGACCTCATCTCTACAATAAATCAAAAATTAGCTGGGCGCCCTAGCATGCACCTGTAGTTCCAGCTACTTGGAAGGCTGAGGCAGATGGATCGTCAGAGCCCAGCAGGTCGAGGCTGCAGTGGCTGGGAGTGTGCCACTGCACTCCAGCCTGGGCAACAAACAGTGAGACTCCAACTCAAAAAAAAAAAATGTTCAAATCAGAGTCTCACTCTGTCATCCTGGCTGGAATGCAGTGGCATGCTCACAGCCACCACAGCCACTGCTGGGCTCAGGTGATCCTTCCGCCTCAGCCTTCCAAGTAGCTGAAACTACAGGCACCCACCAACACATTCAGCTAATTTTTTAATTTACTGTATAGAGATGAGGTCTTGCCAAGTTGCCCAGGCTGGTCTTGAACCCCTAGGCTTCAGCAATCTTCTCGCCTCAGCCTTTGTAAGTGCTGAGATTACAGGCATGAACCACCATACCTGGCCTAATACCAGGATCTTTTAGGTGTATTTAAGATACACAAATATCGCCAGGCTCGGTGGCTCAGTCTGTAATCCCGCGCCTTTGGGAGGCTGAGGTGAGTGGATTGCCTGAGCACGCGGGTTCGAGACCCGCCTGGACAGCAAGACCTCATCTCTACAATAAATCAAAAAATTAGCCGGGCATGGTAGGGCGCGCCTGTCATTCCGGCTACTCGGAAGGCTGAGGCGGAAGGATCGCCGGAGCCCAGCAGGTCGAGGCTGCGGTGGCCGGGAGCGGCCACTGCACTCCAGTCTGGGAGACAGAGTGAGACTCCAATTCAAAAAAAAAAAAAAAGATACACAAATATCTACCACTGTATTATAATTGTCTACAGTATTCAGTACAGTAACAGGCTGTACAGGTTTGCAGCCCAGGAGCAACAGGTATACCACTGCCTATTTCACGTATTTGCACAATGATAAAATCAACTAATAACACATTTATGAAAATGTATCCCTGTTAAGTGATGCATGACTGTGTTTATATATATGTATTTATCAGCCACATTTTTCCCTAGGTTAGCTAAACTGATCAAAAAGGAAGCAAAGATAATTATAGCTAAAACTTGGGGAGGAGGAGAAGGCTATTTCTCCTCCCCCGGGCCTTTGAAGGACATTTATTTACTCTCCAAGGGTGGGGGCCACCCCCCTAGGACTGTATCATCATTCAAGAGTGATTTTAGTTCTCACTCCTGAAAGGTAACTGGGTTAGGAAATATGGGCCTTAAACCCTGGGGCATGTTGAAACCAGCCAAATCAAAGAGGTAGTCGAATAGCCTCTTAAATGAGCTGCTAATAGTCACTGTGGGGGTCTGATGGGCTGTGACTACACTTTAATGCCAATACACATGTCCCTCTTTCACACTCCTCCCCCCTCCGCCTCTAAAAATCCCCTAGATCTATGAAAATCCATGAGTTTATCATGACACTCAAAATAGAAGAAGCCTGACAAAACTCAATTGTCACCGTTTGAAGCAGCCATTAAACCAACTCCTCACTTTGAAATTGGCATTTAAAGGGAAAGAAATGAAGCATGTGCATTGCTGTACAAAAGAATGCCAGTTGATACACATGGGAGGAATGACATTCTTCAAAGATCATTTTTCATCTTCTGATACTTTTTTAAATTTTATTTTTATTTATTTAGTGAGTCGGAGTCTCACTCTGTCACCCAGGCTTGGAGTACAGTGGTCCGCTCACGGCCACCGCAACCTCTACCGGTTTCCTAGATTCAGGTGATCCTTCTGCCTCTGCCTGCCAAGTAGCTGGAACCATAGGCATGTGCCACCACTCCCCAGCTAGTTTTTTGATTTATTGTAGAGACTAGGTCTTGTCAAGTTGCTCAGGGTGGTCTCGAATCCCTGGACTCAGGCAATCCTCTTGCCTCGGCCTCCCAAAGTGCTGGGATTACGGGCATGAACCACCATGCCTGGCACTTTTTTTTTTTTTTTAAAGAAAGCAGGATTTATTTTATTTTATTTTATTTTATTTTATTTTATTTTATTTTATTTTATTTTTGAGTTGGAGTCTCACTCTGTCACCCAGACTGGAGTGTAGTGGCTGCTCCTGGCCACCGCAGCCTCGACCTGCTGGCCGCTCCTGGCCACCG
This sequence comes from Carlito syrichta, assembly GCF_000164805.1. Taxonomy (NCBI): domain Eukaryota; kingdom Metazoa; phylum Chordata; class Mammalia; order Primates; family Tarsiidae; genus Carlito; species Carlito syrichta. The sequence goes on from NW_007249556.1 coordinate 114,202, forward strand.
CAGCCTCGACCTGCTGGAACTACAGGCGCGCTACCACACCCGGCTAATTTTTTTTTTATTTATTGTAGAGATGAGGTCTCGCCAAGTTGCTCAGACGGGTCTTGAACCCATGGGCTCAGGCAATTCACTCACCTCAGCCTCCCAAGGCACGGGATAACAGGCTGAGCCACCGAGTTCGGCTAGGATTTATTAAGAGGACAGAAACGTTCCCACAGTGGGAGGGGACCCGAAGGGGTTGCCCGACACTTTTTTTAGTTTAAAAAAATATGTTAGAGATGGAATCTTGCTATGTTGCCCAGACTGCACTTGAACTCCTGGCCTCAAGCGATCCTCCCCT
>NW_007249556.1:114592-115482 GCF_000164805.1 Carlito syrichta
CAGTTTCGCAAGGAATTGGGACTACACATGTGTGACAATGCACCCAGCTCCTGATAAAATTATTGATACAGGAAAGAATGACCAACAGGTGTTGAAACCATCAATGAACGGTTAGTAGAGCAGGCAAGCAGTGGACAAGGCAAGCCGACCCAGATTCTTCGAAGGAAAGAGGGAAGAACAATAACTGCCTTAAGCAACTATGATATTTACTTTTTATTTTTGAGTCAAGATCTCACTGAGTTGCCCAGTGCAATGGCACAATCACGGCTCATGGCAGCCTCCACCTCCTGGGCTCAGGCGATCCTTCTGCCTCAGTCTCCTGAGTAGCTGAGACTACAGGCGTGCACCACCATGTCCAGCTAATGTTTAGAGATTTTTTTAGGGCAAGGGTTTCGCTATGTTGCCTAGGCTGGTCTTGAACTCCTGGACTCAAGCAATCCCCCCACCTCAGCCTCCCAAAGTGCTGGGATTACAGGCGTGAGCCACTGCACCTGATCTGATATTTACTTTAATCTAACCAAGGCTTTAGAACTAATTTCCAGTTTACAGAAATTACGAGGATAAAGAACAAGCTAAACAAAACCACGATGCAATCAGACAAATGCATAAAGTAGGATGTTAGCAGCACATGTGGCTCTGTGTTTCTACAAACCAATGTCTAAGAAAAGTCTAGATTAAAAGAGAAAATCAGCTGGGCTCGGTGGCTCAGCCTGTAATCCCGTGCCTTGGGAGGCTGAGGTGAGTGGATTCGAACCCGCAGTTCGAGACCCACCCGCGGGTTCGAGACCCGCCTGGGCAACTTGGCGAGACCTCATCTCTACAATAAATTTAAAAAAATTACCCGGGCGTGGTAGCGTGCACCTGTAGTTCCAGCTACTTGGAAGGCTGAG
>NW_007249556.1:115559-118550 GCF_000164805.1 Carlito syrichta
GGATCGCCGGAGCCCCAGCAGGTCGATGCTGGGGTGGCCGGGAGTGTGCCACTGCACTCAAGCCTAGGCAACAGAGTGAGATTCCAACTCAGAAAAAAAAAAACATTAGCTGGGTCTGGTGGCATATGCCTATATTCCCAGCTACTCCAGAGGCTGAAGCAGGATGATTGCTTGAGCCCAGGAGTTCAAGGCTGCAGTGAGTTGTGATCCTGCCGCTGCAATCCAGCCTGGGCAACAGAGCAAGACCCTGTCTCAAAAAAGTAAGCACAGAAATATCATATGACCAAACCATCCCACCTCAGGGTATAGACTCCAAAAAACTGAAAGCAGGGACTTGGAAAGATGCTTGTGGTAGATGAAATCCAAGTGTCCACTGATGGATGAACAGATAAACAAAACATGTACAATGGAATAAAAGAACAAATACTATACGATCTCACTTGCATGAGGTAGCGAGGAGTCAAATTCACAGACACACTAAGTAGAATGGTGGATATCAGGGGCTGGGGGAGGAAGAAAGGGGGAGTTAGTGTTTTATGGGGACAGAGTTTCAGTTTGGGATGATGAAAATTTCTGGAAATAGATGATGGTGATGGTACATTGCAAATGCACTTAATGCCACAGTATTGTATACCCCAAAATGGTTAATAGGGTAAATTTTATGTTATGCATATTTTACAATTTCAAAAACTGTGATGAAAATAAACAAAATTAAAATAAATAGCAACTTATCCCAGAAGAGTCAAACAGCTGGGAAAACAAACAGGCCCACCTCCTTCCCACACTGACCCTGCACCCAGGCATTGCCTGCCATCTCATCTCGTAAATATGAACAGAGAGAGAAAAGAATCTAAATGACCAAAAAAAAAAAAATCCTTTTTATAATCAGATTATCTGTGAACCTCTTCAAAGTGCTTTCCTGTTTAGTTATTTACATTCACTGATGGGAAAGGTCAGTGATTTCCAGCAGGTTTTACCATCGCTTTCACTTCCTACCCACTTTCTTTGGGTGTAACTAAGGTTCTCCTTGTCCCAATATGCTTGCTTATCCTTCTCTTTGTAACATAGAGCAAAATTAAATGATAAAAAATATGTTCAAAAAAAGTCACCTGTCCTCAATCTTGCCCTTTTTCCTTCAGATCATCTACATTTGAAGGAAAGATTATCTGACAGCATTATGAGGTCAAAGACATAACCATCTTCCTAACAAAGTCGAGCAAGAGACCGAGACAAGTGAACACGACAACTTATTTCCAATGGCAACGATTAAGTGCCTTCCTTTAAAATGGGACATATACGAAGTCTGAATAAACCACTGTTCCAGAAAGAAAACCATGATCGTGGCAGGCAGTCACTTATAGTGTCTGTCTGGCTTTCTAATTACTCCAAAAGCAGGAGCCCTCAACATCTCAATTGCTTTCCAAGAATCTGTCTTTGGCATTATTTAACGCAGTCAGCTGAGCAGGTTATCAGACTCTAAAAGAAACCCCAGGCCACTGATTTAATTGCAGGTTATTTCAACTGAACACTATCTTAAAGTTCCAATAAAGCGATTCTAAAATGATACAGATCATGCAAAAAAATTCCAGGTGTGGTCAGATCTTTTGAAGTCCAGTGGGATAAAAGGGAATGTCTGAATATGAAGGACAAAAGACTCCGGAGATTCTCCTTAGCCCTCTTCTCATGGGTGTTCCTTTACCAGCTGGCTGGGCCTGGGACATAAAAGTTAAAATGAGGAGCAAGTAAGTCACCAAAAAGGGTTCAGAAGCATCTGGAGGGCAAGTGAAAGAGAACAAAGAGACGAGACTGATTGAATACGATTTCATCTTTTAAAAGCTCTGGGAAAATCATGCTATTGAGTGCATCCATTCAACAAATAGTTCCTGAGCCCTTGGTATCTGGAAGCGATCATGCATTGACAGGATACAAAAATGGATTATGAAAAAATTATTAAAACAAGTTCCAGGCTGGGCACGGTGGCTCAAGCCTGTGATCCCAGCACTTCGGAGGCCGAGGTGATAGGATCGCCTGAGTCCAGCGGTTCCAGATCAGCCTGGGCAACTTGGCGAGACTTGGTCTCTACAATAAATCAAAAAAATTAGCAGGGCGTAGTAGCGCACGCCTGTAGTTCCGGCTACTTGGAAGACTGAGGTGGAAGGATCGCTGGAGCCCAGCAGGTCAAGGCTGAGGTGGCTGTGAGCGTGCCACTGCCCTCCAGCCTGGGCAACAGAGTGAGACTCCAACTCAAAAAAACAAACAAACAAACAAGTATTACCAGAAGACAAGTTCCAGTCTCAAGATATGTTCACAGTCAACAAAAATGCAGAGTGGGGCCGGGAGTGGTGGCTCACGTCTATAATCCCAGCACTTTGGGAGGCCAAGGCAGGACTGCTTGAGCCTAGGAGTTCAAGACCAGCCTAGGCAACATAGTGAGATCTCATCTCTATAAAGAAAATTTTTAGAAATTAGCCAGGCGTGGTAAAGCTACTCAGGAGGCAGAGGCGGAAGGATTGTCTGAGCCCAGAGGTCAAGGCCGCAGTGAGCTGTGATTGTGCCACTGCACTCAGTGTGGGTGACAGAGATGCAAACTCAAAAAATTAAATTGAATTAAATTAAAATGCCTGATAGAATGTGGAAGTCCAGTGAGAAGAAAAATTGGGGAAGTACATCAGCCAGGGTCTTGGCAGGAAACAGCTGGCACCCTGGCACCCTGACACCCTTACAACGGTCATGGAGCACAGCTTAGCAGGGGCTCAATTTACAGAGTGTAAACAGGATTAAGGGAAACCAACAAAGCCTGGTGATGCAGCCCAAGCCTAGGGACAGTGAGGAGCCATTACCTCTTCTTGGCCAATAGGGGAGGGAGACAGGAAGGGTTACCAGAAACCCAGAGGGAAACAGTAAACCTGGGAATACAAACTCCCACCTCCCTCTCTAGCCTTGCCATCGCCTGCAGGTGCCTCCCGCTGGCTGAGCCCAATCAGAAACTAG
>NW_007249556.1:118570-119327 GCF_000164805.1 Carlito syrichta
CAAAAAAAAAAAAAACAACCAAGAAACTAGAGAGACGAGGAAGGCCCTTGATGCAGCCCACAGAGCAGGGTGAAGAAGCTGGGATGAGCTGAAGGTGTAGCTGGAAGACAACCAGCTCTGGAAGGGAATTAGGTGGGTCCAGGGTGGAGAGAATTTGTATGTGGGGAAATGAGAAGAGGAAGCTCAGAGAAGAGGAAGAATGGAGCAAGACCAGAGGCAAGTTAGTGGAAAATATGGAGGAATCTGGTTTCCCTGCAATGTAAGGCACACGAGAGGAAATCGTGAGAGTCTAAGGCAAAGCTACAGTCAACTACACGGGCCCTCAAGGCCAGGCTGAGGATTTGGGAGAGGGATTTTTTTTTTTGGTCGGAGTCTTACTCTGTCACTCAGGCTGGAGAGCAGTGGCACACTCACGGCCACCCCAGAGTTGACTTGCTGGGCTCCAGTCATCCTTCTGCCTCAGCCTTTCAAGTAGCTGGAACTACAGGTGTGCAACACCACACCCGGCTGATTTTTTGTAGAGATGAGGTCTCACCATGGTGCCCAGGCTGGTCTCGAAGCCCTAGGCTCAGGCAATCCTCTCGCCTCCGCCTCCCAAAGTGCTGGGATTACAGGCATGAGCCACTGTGCCATGCTCATCTAATGCACTGTTGATGAATATCGCTTTATGTATATTACTGAGCCACTGTGCCTGGTGGGAGAGGCTTTTAAAGAAGATGGAGAAGCCGGGCTCGGTGGCTCAGCCTGTAATCCCGCG
>NW_007249556.1:119433-127502 GCF_000164805.1 Carlito syrichta
GAAAAATCAGCCGGGCGTGGTAGCGCATGCCTGTAATTCCGGCTACTCGGAAGGCTGAGGCGGAAGGATCGCCGGAGCCCAGCAGGTCGAGGCTGCGGTGGCCAGGGGCGGCCACTGCACTCCAGTCTGGGTGACACAGTGAGACTCCAACTCAAAAAAAAAGAAGATGGAGAGTCACTGAAAGTTTGATAACAAGTTTAGGGGCTGATTTTATGCTCCCCCACCAAAATTCACATGGTGAAGTCCTAGTCCCTAGTACCTGAGAACATGACTGTACCGAGACAACTCCACAGAAATGATTAAGTTAAAATGGGGTCATTAGGGCGGATTCTGATCCAATAAGACTACTTCTAAAATGGGGAAATCTGGACACAGGCACGAACAAAGGGAAGCCGAGGCAAAGACACGGAGGCAAGGGCCATCTACAAGCCAAGGAGAGAGGCCTGGGGCCAGCCAGGTAACGCCCTGACCTTGGACTTCTGGCCTCCAGAATGGTGAGACGATACATTTCTGTCATTTAAGTCGCCCTATCCAGCTAATTTAACAAGGGAAATGGTGTGACAGACCCTGGATTTTAGTTTAGTTTAACAGCTGAGGGACTCGAAGGGATGAGCCTGGGGGCCAAGAGGCAATACCAGTTTGAGAAAGCTGAAAATCATTCTGTGATGGAGTTTCCAGAGAAAGGCAAGAATGCTAATCCTGGAGTCCTCCTGCCTCTCAGTAAATGCAACACCCTTGTCCTAGCAGCAAAATCATCCCCCAGTCCTGTCAGTTCTGCCCCTAAAATATATCTGGGGTCCAATCCTCTCATCCTCACTGTCACCATGCTAAAGCAATCTGCCATTATGAGACATTGGGCAGTAACCTCGAAATGGCCTCTACCACATTGGTACCTCAACTCCAAACAATTCTCAGTCTTTAAAAAACATAGCCAGGCTCGGTGGCTCAGCCTGTAATCCCGTGCTTTGGGAGGCTGAGGTGAGTGGATTGCCTGAGCTCACGGGTTTGAGATCTCATCTCTACAATAAATAAAAAAATTAGTCATGCGTGGTAGCACACGCCTGTAGTCCCAGTTACTTGGGAGGCTGAGGCGGAAGGATCGCGGGAGCCCAGCAGGTCAAGGCTGTGGTGGCCGGGAGCGGCCACGGCACTCCAGTCTGGGCGACAGAGTGAGACTCCAACTCCAAAAGAAAAAAATCAGTGGCTTCCAGTGGCACTCAGGATCAAATCTAAATGCTTTACCAGACCTCCAGCATACGCCACATCCCACACCCCTGCCTGCTCAGCCCTCCAGGCCCAGCTCATCAGTTTGCCTAGCTAGCCTTATTCCCTGGAATTCTCAACACTTTTCCATGTCAGGGCCTTCCCACAGGCTCTTCCTTCCGATCCCTCATCCTTCCAGTCCTGGCCTCCACATCCCTCTCTTAGGGAAGCCTCCCACACCACTGCCCACCTCCACTCAAAACCAGGGACCACACTGGCTCATGATATAGTTACCTGTGTGTCGACCTGTTAACTATCTGCACCTCGCCTAAACCATAAGCTCCTGAGAGCACTTAGCCCAGGGTCATGTATATATACATGTTATTCACTTACTCATTTGTGAAATAAATGAATAGAAAGAAAGAAGGCAAGTAGGCAAGTAACAAATAATTGCAGTTGATTCTCTTTATCAGCAATGTCACCTAGATCACTGAAACCACGGCTCCTAGGGGAAATACCAGGTTAGGTTCCTGCGGGCCTCTGGTCACATTTTCCACACACGATCAATACATAACCTTGTTTTATGTGTGATTCTGTTTAAAGACACCTTTTCACTATATACAATTGATTCATTACCACTGAACCCACAGTCAACAGCTGAGTCATGCCTGAATGAAGCTTCTACAACACACATGCTTTCTCTGCATGTTATAACTTCGTTATGCTCCAAAACACTAGACAGCCCCCTGGCATGATGCTTGGGGGCCTGTTAAATAGCAAAATCGCCGACAAAAGATACAAAAATTTGAAAAATGTGACACGAAATAGACCATGAAAAGGACACTTGTGAGATGTGAGCTGAAACAAGAAAGCAGAGTGTCAACTTGTTCAACCTTAGCTGGAAAGGAACCTAAGACAACTCAAGTTTTTCCACCATGCCGCCCCCGTGCATGACCACAAAAGCACCGTGAGAATGGATTGGGGGTTACAAATAAATTTTATTAATTAGACGACTTCACAAATACAAAATCCACAAATAATGGGTCTTGACCATACCTTTTTTTTTAGTTAGTTAGCTAGGGGTCTTGTCCTATCACCCCGGCTAGAGTGCAGTGGCACAATCATGGCTCACTATAGCCTCAACCTCCTCAGCCTCCCAAAGTGCTGAGATACAGGTGTGAGTCAATGTGCCCAGCCAACTGTATTTTAAAATAAGCCCCAGGCCGGGGTTGGTGGCTCATGCTTATAATCCCAGCACTTTGGTAGGTTGAGGTGAGAGGATTGCCTGAGCCCACAAGTTCAAGACCAGCCTGGGCAACTTGGCAAGACCTCATCTCGACAATCAATCAATCAATCAATCAATCAATAATAAATAAATAAATTGGCCAGGTGTGGTGGCACGTGCCTGTAGTTCCAGGTACTTGGAAGGCTAAGGCTGAAGGATCACCTGAGCTCAGCAGGTCGAGGCTACGGTTGCTGGAAGCATGCCACTGCCCTCCAGCCTGGGAGACAGTGAGACTCCAACTCTAAATAAAATAAAATAAGCCCCAATGTTTGCTTATTCCAAAGCAATGTGAACAGTCTAGAAGCCTTACCTACAGAAAGCCTGCAGGCAAAGCTACAGGCCTGCCCCACCAAGAACTCATGCAGAGTGGGACTAGAAACTTCTACTTTCTGGCTTCCATTTACTCCACTAAGGGAAGGAGAAAGGGCGTTGATGGGATCCTTGTCACTGCACTCACCAGCAGGTAAAAAACAATAGGGTTCAGTTACTAACAAATCTGGGATCAGAGCCTTCAAACTGGTCAAAGACCTAGATCTCAGCTTCTAAGCGACTGGGGCATCCTCTTACCCCCACCAATTTTCTCTCAACTGGATTCTTCTGCTGTGGATGTTGTACACAATATTATTTAGAAGAAGTAGATCATCTTTCATGGGTATTCTTTTTTGTGTGAATTGAGGTCTCACTCTGTTGCCCAGGCTGGAGGTGCAGTGATATGATCATGGCTCACCACAGACTTGAATCCTGGGCTCAGGTTATCCCTTGGCCTCAGTCTCCTGAGTACCTGGTGCGAGAGGTGTGCACCACTACACTTGGAGTCCAGACTGAACTCAAGCAATCCTCCCGTGTCAGACTCCTAGTGTTTGGATTATAGGCGTGAGCCACCACCGCCCTCATGGGCACTCTTTTATCAGAGGTTTATGCTGCACTCCAAAGAACTTGCCAGACTCCAAACTCCACAGGTGACTTAGCTGTCACTGAGGAAAGCCCTCTGGATTCCAGATCAGGAGCCTAGATGTTTCCACAGTTCCCCTCGTTGCATACTCCCAAGACCAAACTCTCTTCTGCTATCTTTCTTTACTTTTCCTAGACTCCACATTCTGGCCCTTAGTCCTTAACAGCTTCCTCCTGAGCGTACAGTGACTCACTCCCTCCCTGAGAGGCTGCTCTCCCACGAGGCTTTCACAAGGCCCATCCTGCTCTCAGGACTGGACACCTGACACCCTTGGCCTTTGACACCCTGTCCGTCCACCATGACCCAACGCAGAGCCCATGGCCTCAGCTGCCTCGAGCCCCCAGGGCCACATTCTCAGGCAAACATCACCCTGGAGAAGCTATTTCTTAAACCAGCCCTCCCCTCCCAGGAAACACCAGCTCATTTCAGCATAGCCATAACTATTTCAAGGAAATTAAGTCATTCAGTCCCTGTTTGAGATTAAGTTTTGCACAAGCAAATAATAATTTAGGGTTGGGAAATGTTTGTAAACCGTTCAGCCCCTTTCCCTGCTCCTTGCTCCTCCTCCATGTCCTCTATTTCTTTCCATTTTTAACTTTTTTTTTGTAGAGATGGAGTCTTGCTATGTTGCCCAGGGTGGTCTTGAGTTACTGGCCTCAGGCAGTCCTCCTGCCTCAACCTCCCAGAGTGTTGGTGCTGAGATTACAGGCATCAGCCTCTGTGCCCAGCCTGTGTCCTGTTTCTATTGAGAACAACAAAACCCTTCTGGGTAGGCAGATTAAGACTTATCATTTACCTTTAAACCATAATTCTGAAAAATTGTAACAGCTACCTCTGACTGGACTGCTATAGAGGTATAGTAAGCTATACAGCATCTCACAGCAATCCTACAAGAAAGGCACTATTCGTTTATTTTACAGATGAGTAAACTGAGGCTTAGGCTTGCCCCAGACTGCCTAGCTAGTCAGTGGCAGAGGCAAGATTCAATCCCCAGGTGCATCTGACCCCAAAGTCCATCCTAGTAGTGTAGAAAATGGCCCAGGAAACTTTTAGAAAACGGCAGGTTCCACCGGGCACAGTGACTCACGCCTGTAACCCCAGCATTTTGGAAGACCGAGGCAGGAGGATTGCTTGAGCCCAAGAGTTCGAGATTAGCCTGGGCGACATAGCATGACCTCGTCTTTACAAAATTAATAAAATAAAATATAAATTATGCGGGCATGGTGGCACATGCCTATAGTCCCAGTTCCTCGGGAGGCTGAGGTGGAAGGATTGCCTGAGCCCTGGAGTTCGAGGCTGCAGTGAGTTGTGATCATGCCACTGCACTCCAACGTGGGCAACAGAGTGAGACCCTCAACTCAAAAAGAAAAAATGCAGAGTCCCAGGCCCCGCTCCAAATCTACTGAATCACAGCAATCCGGGGCAGGACCCAGGAAGCTGTATTTTTTTTTAACAAGTTCTCCAGTGAAGCTGATGCCACCAGCCTGGAGATTGGTCATTAGACCACACTGCCTTCCTAGGAGATTACAGGGCCTTGAGTAGGCAACAACAGAGGGTATCCTCCTCCTCATCATTGACTGACTATACAACTGTCAACCTAGTGACTCTGGGCTGATGGGACGGACAGCAGGGCAGAGGGGGAGGAAACCCACAGGAACTCTTTTACTGAATTACATGCCTGTCCTCCGGGAAAGGCTAAGGGTTATTCCCCAGGGGCCCCCAGAATGATCAGCGCCCCCCCCCCGCCATCTAACTGGCCAGCTGGGGAGGAGAGGGAAGAGAAACAAAGCCAAAACTGAATGTGACACAGGCACTGCGTGGTGGTTCCTGGGTGACCCTGTAATATCCCTGTAAGGAAGCTGATCTAATCGGGATCCAAGAGGGCTATCCCCGCGTCCCCATCAGGGTACTTGTCTTACACACTCCAGCCTCTCTGCTCTGACACTCCAGAAAAATTGCCAATAATTGAAATTCAAGTGGCAGCCTGGTTGGGCCACTAGGGATAATGAATTAAGAAGCAGGAGGCATCCACTGGCTTGCTTGCCAGAGGTAGCCATGGCTCGGTCCCTCCTCCTTCCTCAGTTTCCTCCTTTGGGAATGAACCAGCCAGCCAGTCAGTAGAAGTTTCTGGCTGGTGAGCAGAAGGTCAGCTCGCTAATAAGGCTGAGGTCAGAGGCCAGGCTCAAATAAGCTTGGTTCCCCAGCCTTGCCACTAAGGTCACAGACAGGCCCCCAAAATCCCGCCAACTGGTCATAAAAGGAAGCGGCCAGAGCGTAGACAGATCAAAACAAATCCAACACCACTCATGGAAACAGCCAATCGGGTGAAGGGTGATAGATGGTGGTTCAGTACCATCTTGGATTTGAAGGACACCACATTAGAAATGACCTCCCAGCGCCTAATCAGTTCCAGAAAGGGGCTTTGTTCTCCTAGAGGCAAGGTGGGAGATCAAAGCATTTCTTGCTAATCATCATTTAGCATTAATTACTTGGTAAGTAACCCGACCCAGATCAAATACCACTCCTGAGCTCGCTTCCTGACAGCCTCAATGAGCACCCTTGATCTTTCAACCCAACCTGCATCAAATTGGGAGGAAGCTGCGAACCTGGGAATTGAGAGACCCCGGGGCCCAGGCAGTCAGTCATTTAGTTACTTCTTCCTTTCCTGTTAACTTCTTAACCCCAACAGTCAGGAAATGCATAAATATAGCATGGGCCTCTCCCTTCGCTATGCCACATCTCACTGGATTCCTCACCGTGCAATGACAGAAACATGCACATCTGGGGTCTAACACCTCACCCACTTTTCAAAAGCTGCATGGCCCCAGGGGAACTGGCATACCTCTCTGAACCCTCAATTTCCTCAGCTGCACCATGGAAATCATACTGTCCACCTCCTAGCCTTGTTGTAAGGCTAAAGTATAATCTAAAAACTCCCAACCTGGGCAACACAGACCTCATCTCTACAAAATTAGCTGGGCATGGGAGCACACACCTGTAGTCCCAGCTTCTTGGAAGGCTGAGGCGGAAGGATCGCCTGAGCCCAGGAAGTCGAAACTGTGATGAGCCATGTTCGCACCACTGCATTCCAACCTGGGCAACAGAGTGAGACCCAACTCAAACAAACAAACAAACAAAAATCTTAAAAAATAAAAACTGGCTGGGCGTGGAGGCTCAAGCCTGTAATCCCAGCACTTTGGGAGGATTGTCTGAGCTCAGGGGTTCAAGACCAGCCTGGCCAACTTGGCCAACCTCTACAATAAATTAAAAAAAATAATAAGCTGGGCATGTTAGTGTGTGCCTGTAGTTCCAGCTACTTGGAAGGCTGAGGCAGAAGGATCGCCGGAGCCCAGCAGGTCGAGCCTGCGATGGCCAGGAGCGTGCCACTGCACTCCAGTCTGGGTGACAGAGTGAGACTCCAACTCAAAAAAAAAAAGACAGATAATAAGTGTTGGCAAGCTGGGCGCGGGGGCTCATGCCTATAATCCCAGCACTTTGGGAGGTCGAGCTAAGAGGGCTGCCTGAGCCCATGGGTTCGAGACCAGCCTGGGCAACTTGGCAAGACCTCATCTCTACAATAAATCAAAATATTAGCCAGACGTGGTAGTACGTGCCTATAGTTCCGGCTACTTAGAAGGCTGAGGCACAAGAATCGCTTGAGCCCAGCAGGTCGAGGCTGTGGTGGCTGGGAGCATGCCACTGCACTCCAGCCTGGGCGACAGTGAGACTCCAACTCAAAAAAAAAGAAGTGTTGGCAAGAGTATGAAGAAACTGGAATCCTCGTACACTGCCGGTAGGAATATAAAACACTAAAGCTGCTGGTGGAAAACAGTCTGCCAGTTCCTCAAAACGTTAAACACAGAATTTTCCATGTGACCCAGCATTTCCACCCCTAGGTACATACTCCAGAGAAATTAAAACGTATTTCACATAAAAACCTCCACATGAACATTCATAGCAGCACTATTCACTATAACCAAAACAACCCAAATATCCGTCAACATGTAAATAGATAAGCAAAATGTGGCCTGTCTATACAATGGAATATTACTCAGCCATAAACAGGAAGGAAGCCCCGACATGTGCTCCAACATGTAGGAACCACGAAAACAGGATGCTGAGTGAAAGAAGCCAGACATGAAGTCCACGTATTATATGATTCTACTTATGAGAAACATCTAGAATAGGCAATTCTATAATGACAGAAAGTAGATGAGAGGTTGCTAGGGGCTGGGACGAGAAGGGGAAGTTCATGGAGAGCAGGACTATCAAGGTTTCCTTTAGGGGTACAAAAATGTTCTAAAATTGATTGTGGTGATAGTTGTGCCATCTTTGGCTATACTAAAAAAACACTGGACACTTTAAATTATGTTTTATTGTAAGCTGTGTTTTTTAAAAAGGCTGACACTCCATAAGTGTCACCTGTTCTGACTTTTCTCCCAACAACCCTTTCCCAGCCAGCCTCAGGATTCCAACCTCTCCTACCAGTGTAGACCACACCAACCGTGTTGGCTTGTGTTTCAGCATTTATAAACTCACCCTTTGCAGGAATCTTTTTTTTTTTTTTTTGAGTTGGAGTCTCACTCTGTCGCCCAGACTGGAGTGCAGTGGCCACTCCCGGCCACCGTT
>NW_007249556.1:128519-143625 GCF_000164805.1 Carlito syrichta
AAAAAAAAAAAATCAAAAAAATTTGCTGGGTGCAGTGGCACATGCCTGTAGTCCTAGCTACTCGGGAGGCTGAGGTGGAAAGTTTGCCTGAGCCCAGGAGGTCATGGCTGCTGTGAGCTGTGAGTGTGTCACTGCACTCCAGCCTGGGAAACAAAGTAAAACTCCAATCAAAAATAAAAATAGCCAGGTGCAGTGGTTCACACCTATAATTCCAGCACTTTGGGAGGCCAAGGTGAGAGGACTGCTTGAATCCAGGGATCCAAGACCAGCCTGGGTAACTTGGCGAGGTCTCTACAATAAATAAAAAAAAATTAGCCAGTCATGGTGGCACGCGCCTGTGGTTCCGGCTACTTAGAAGGCTGAGGCAGAAGGATCGCCTGAGCACAGCAGGTCAAAGCTGCAGTGGCTGCAAGCATTCATGGCACTCCAAGCCTGGGCGACAGAATGAGACTCCGACTCAAAAAGTATACATATATTGAGAATCACAATTGATTGGATAAGGGCTATGGCAGACTGGCCAATACTAACCTGCTCCAATTAAGTTCTCAATGATGTAACTATTCTTCTTCTTAGTATCTTTATCCTTTCCTGTTTGATGAGACTTTTTAAACTATTTTATTTATTTTTTAGAAACAGGCTCTTACTATGTTGCCCAGGCTGGTCTCAAACTCCTGGCCTCAAGTCATCCTCCTACCTCAGCCTCCCAACATACTGGGATTGCAGGGGTGAACCCCCATGCCCAGCAAGAATCAGACATTTTTATGTTGAGCATCAATTAGTTTTGCAAAGAGAAAAAAGTTACTTTCCAAAGAAGGAAACACTGTCCATGAAAAAGCCGGAGGACAAGAAAGAAAGGATAGAAAGAAGCAAGGGAGTGGGGGAAGGAAGGAAAGAAAATCCTCCAGATGATGGGAAAAGGGGAGTGACCCACAATCTTCCAGGTGACCACCAGGGGGCACTGCATGCAGTGTCCTCAGCAAACACTTGAACAAACCGTTCAACTTCACCAGGGTGTCCTCTCAGAAGCCCTCCCCATCCAAAAAGACGGCTGACATTCGTCCTACAGGAGACGAGGAAAGGCAGTGGGAGGCAGTTTCCCAGCTGCGGGAAGTCTGTGTCTTACCTTTGGAGTCTTCTTTGGCCAAGTGACCACAGGGACCCCAGTGATGGCCAGACTGGGGTCATCATCAGCATGCTCCTTCAGGACATTCTGTGGCAAAAAAAAAAAAAGGAGCCATATTAGCCAGCATGAAGGGGAGGTCTCTGAAGTGGGTGGAGGTCCACGTGACTGAGAACTCTCCACAAGTCAATGTCTACCCACAACTGCATCACCACCCACACATTCGACAGAAATCAAGTCACCAGGGTGCCCTGGGGTCCGCAAAACACACAACATCCCCTCTCCAAAAAAAATTAGGAAAAGCAGATCACCTACTTCCCTATGACTTCCATGTATCATCCACAATCACACTTATGACACCAAGTACTTGTTCAGAGCATCACATACTGTCACACGCAGGATCTCACTTAATTCTTACCAAGTATCCTGGGAGGGGCAGGCAGGGGCACCGCGGATCCTCTGATGTATACAAATTCAACAACATACCCAGAGAAACAGAACCTTCACGAAGCTCTGATTCTGTCCTTCCGACAGTCACCTCCGTGTATACCCAAACCCTGATGTGTAAAGACGTGTCATTGTTCTTTGCACCAAGAGCCCTAAACAAGCAGGTTGTTGATCTGGTTTGACCGAGGATGGAGCCATCTGGCCACATGCTGGCAGGAAAATGGGCTGTGTTGGACATTCTGCCAGGCTGGGTGGGGGGGTCTCCGCCATGGCACACTGGGCTTATTCCTTGGTGAGTAGTTGGAAGGTTCTTCAAGGGTAATTCTGACTCTACCAGATTGTGGCTTGGGGTGTGACTGGACTTTAGAAACTCCTTTAGGTGTGAGAAACCACTCCACTAAAACATCTAACACCTAACTTACAGGTGCACTATCCAGGCTCAGGAGGGCAGAGTCCCTAAATCCCACTCTCCGGTACCACTCTTTCCTCTCCATGAACACCCACACAGGGTTTTATTTGGCTGCATCCACAACATGCCACAAAAAAAAAAAAAAAAAAAAAAAAAAAAAAAATGCATTGAGGGACACAGACCTGTTACTGGGCTATTCTGAACCTCAACCATGAATTTTTGGATTATACAAAAGCATTATTTCAAGACATTAAGAACAGAGTAAATTACACAGAAGCACTTAACAGGAAGAGCTCAGAAGATAAATGGAGGTGAAGATTATTATTATTATTTTTAGATGGAGTCTCACTGTGTCGCCCAGACTGGAGTGCAGTGGCCGCTCCCAGCCACTGCAACCTCAACCTGCTGGGCTCCGGCAATCCTTCCGCCTCAGCCTTCCAAGTAGCTGAAACTACAAGCGCACGCTACCACGCCCGGCTAATTTTTGATTTATTGTGGAGATGAGGTCTCACCAAGTTGCCCAGGCGAGTCTCGAACCCGTGGGCTTAGGCAATCCACTCACCTCAGCCTCCCAAAGGCGTGGGATTACAGGCTGAGCCACCGAACCTGGCTGGTAAAGATTATTTTAACTCACTTTCCCTAACCCACTTCACCCACTTCCAATTCACTTCTAATTTACTCTGCTTCTTGTCCGACTCTCCTGGTTATCATTTAGTTGCCCGATTTCTCAAGATGTGCCTATTACCTCAAACCAGCCAGAAGTATTCCCTTCCCCCCCTCCCACAGAAGGCAGCCAACAGCACAGTGGTTCAACTCCCAGCCCCAGCATATTCAGCTTTCTCAAAGTCCCACAGTCAATATCAGTGATGTTTAAATGCTATTTATAAAATGTCTTAGCTGGGCACAGCGATGCATGCCTATAATCCTAGCACTCTGGGAGGCTGAGGCAGGAGGATAGCTTGAGCCCAGAGGTTCAAGACCAGCCTAGGCAACAGAGCAAGACCTCGTCTCTACCATGAAATCAAAAAGTTAACCAGGCATGGTGGTGCACACCTATAGTTCCAGCTACTCAGGAGTTGAGGTGGAAGGATCACCTGAGTCCAGAATGTGGAGGCTGCAGTGAGCCATGATTATGCCACTGCACTCCAGCCTGGGCGACAAAGTGAGATCCTAACTCAAAAAATAAAATGTCTTAACTCACTAGCATATCCCAAAGCCCTGCACAATGACTAACATAACGTAAACTTCCAATAAACAAAACAAAAATAAAATAAAGCCGCAAATCCTAAAAGAGGGACAGTGTACAAAATGCCTGACCAGTACACCATACCTCAGAAGTGTCAAGGTCATCAAAAACAAAGAAAGCCTAAGAAACTCTCACGGCCAAGAGAAAGCTAAGACGACGAAATGTGGTATCATATATTGTGTGGAACCCTAGAACATAAAAAGGACATTAGGTAAAACCTATGGAAATTGGAATAAACTACAGACTTTAGTAGTATTAATCAATACTGGCTTATAAATTGTAAGAAACGTATTACACTAACCGTGTAAGATGTTAAGGATAGAGGATAATTAGGTGAGGGGGTATCTGTGGGAACTCTTTTTACTATCTGCTGAACTTTTCTGTGAATCTAAAACTGCTCTCAAAAATAAAATCTACTAATAGCAATTAAAAAAAAAAATGCCCATCAGGCCAGGCACAGTGGCTCAAGCCCGTAATCTCATCACGTTGAGGGGCGGGGTGAGGTGAGAGGATTGCTTGAGTCCAAGAGTTCAAGACTAGCCTGGGCGACACAGCAAGACCTTGTCTCTTAAAAAAAAAAAAAATCAAGGCAGGGCTCAGTGGCTCAGGCTGTAATCCCAGCACTTTGGGAGGCCGAGGCGAGTTAATTGCCTGAGCCCATGGGTTCGAGACCAGCCCAGGCAACTGGGTGAGACCTTGTCTCTACAATAAAATTTTAAAAATAGCTGGGCGTGGTAGCACGTTGTCTGTAGTTCCGGCTACTCCTAAGGCTGTGGCGGAAGGATCACTGGAGCCCAGAAGGTCGATGCTGGGGTAGCCATGAGCATGCGTGCCACTGCACTCCAGCCTGGGCAAAGGAGTGAGACTCCAACTCAAAAAAATAAAAAATAAAAAAATAAATACCCGGGCATGGTGACACATGCCTGTAGTCCCAGGTACTCAGGATGCTGAGGCAGAAGGATTGTCTGAGCCCAGTAGGTCAAGGCTACGGTGAGCCATGATCATGCCACTACACTCCAGCCTGAGCAACAGAATGAGACTCCAACTCAAAAAGGGGGGGGGGGGGAGCTTTCCAGAAATAGGCTCCATGACTAAAGCCTTTCCATTCCACCCTCATATGTGGGTCCCAAATGGTTGGGGAAAGGAGCATTACTTCCAAAGGACTTTCCACACCCTTGGCCCAATTCCAAACTCCAGGACATAGGCAACAAACTCAAATGCTTCCAGGCAGCAGGCAGTAAAGTAAATAAAATGTAAGCACACCAGGACAATAGGGAATAGTGAGTCCTGTGGCAAACTGGAAAGCACATACTCCATTTAGAGGACAAATGTGACTCAATTCCAACTTACTCACCTCCTATGGAAATGAAAGCCCCACCAGATCTCTGATTTTTCAGAAAACATCAAAGATCCGAGATTAACTTGAAATCTCTCTAAATGTTGGCAAGTGATTGAGACATTTAAAAAAACAATGGTGAACCAAACATATCTGTGTACTGATTTGGCCCAGGACCCACCAGTTTGCAAACACAGCTCTGCATGTGATTGAAAATAAAACTCGCCTTTGTTCTTTGAGTTTTCTTTTGAATTGTCTCAAAATTTCTTGTCATTTTGACATCGGAGCTGGAATCTGGAATTCATAAACATTGGGGTGGAGGCCTCTTTAGAGGGATATCTGCTTACAAAAAGCAATGACTGACTGGAGTTACAGGTACTAGTCATAATTAATACATTAATAACAACAAATAATAATTTATTCATAAGCAGGGCGCAGTGGCTCACGCCTGCAATCCCCGCACTGTGGGAGACCGAGGTGGGAGAATTGCTTAAGTACAAGAGTTCAAGACTAGCCTAGGCAACATAGTGAGACCTCATCTCTGCAAAAAAATGTAAAAATTAACTGGGCTTGGTAGCCTGTGCCTGTAATCTCATCTACTCAGTAGGCTGAGGTAGGAGGATTGCCTGACCCCAGGAGGTTGATCCTTCTGTCACACTCCAGCCTGGGCAACAGAGGGAGACCCTGACTCAAAATAACAACAATACCGCCAATTTATTCATTAATTATTTACTTACTTTTCTTTTTTTTTTTGGAGTCAGAGTCTCACTCTGTCACCCAGGCTGGAGTGCAATGGCATGCTCACGGCCACTGCAATCTCAACCTGCTGGGCTCAGGCGATCCTTCCGCCACAGCCTGCCAATAAACTGGAACTACAGGTGAGCGCCACCACGTCTGGCTAATTTTTCTTGATTTAGTGTAGAGTGGAGGTGTCGCCAAGTTGCCCAGGTTGGTCTCAAACCCATGGGCTCAGGCAATTCTCTCACCCTGGCCTCCCAAAGTGCTGGGATTATAGGCGTGAACCACCAGGCCCAGTCCTATTTTTTTTTTTTTTTTTTTGAGTTGGAGACTCACTCCATCACCCAGACTGGAGTGCAGTGGTACGCTCCCAGCCACTACAGCCTCAACCTGCTGGGCTCAGGTGATCCTTCCATCTCAGCCATCCAAGTAGCTGGAACTACAGGCACAAGCTACCATGCCCAGCTAATTTTTGATTTATTGTAGAGACGAGGTCTCACCAAGTTGCCCAGGCTGGTCTCGAGAGCTCGAACCCGCGGGCTCAGGCAATCCACTCGCCTCGGCCTCCCAAAGTGCTGGGATTACAGGTTGAGCCACCAAGCCCGGCCTAAAAACTGGTTTTAAAAAATATTTCCCCAAGTGCTCTGAGTCCGGCATCTCACGCTCATACTTCACAGCCTGTGTTCCCCTCTGTGCGTGACCCTCTATGGCCACCAGGGGGCGCCCTGGGCGCTCTCTCTCGCTCAGGGAAGAATATTCATTTGCAAGTGACAGGCCCTAGGAAAAGGAGATTCCTCTCATTGGAGATTTTTGTCACTGAGAAATAGATTGTGCTGGAGGGAATCATGTCACTGGCTTCCCAAGGCTCCTCCTGAATGTACCCACTCCCTGGCGCACAGATAGGAGGAGGGCTGGGTGCCCACACCAACTCAGGGTCCTAAGGGTTGTTTATACCCTGCAAGCCTTCTCCCCTCGAAAGCCTAGGGCGGCATTCTGAAAGATCAGGCCACCCGACCCTTCTGCTGGAAACTGCCCTGGGTTTGACCTAACAAGATAACCACAGACAGTGGATGGCTTGGGCCTGTTCCCCCATGCCAATTTCTCCCAAAGAGCTTAATTAGTTAACCATGAATCCAGCCAGGTTCCACTGATCTCCAGGGAGGGACGTTGATCATTAGAAACTCCATCTATGCTGTGACTAAAAATACCACCACCGTTCTAATAAGGCAGAGACGACCTGGGGAAGGATCACAGATCACGGCTGATAACAGGGAGACATGGCACAGGGCAGCTCAGACCCTGATGCCAGAGGACTGGAAGTCTCAGGGGTCCCCACCCCCTTTCTATGAGGAAGAATCCCCCACCAGGCATCAGTGCACCTTGGGTCTCTCTCTCTCTCTCTTTTTGCTTTTTAACTGATTTTATCTTATTTATTTTTTTGTAGAGATGGTATCTCACTATGTGGCCCAGGCTGGTCTTGAACTCCTGGCCTCACACAATCCTCCCACCTCAGCCTGTCAAAGTGCTGCAATTACAGATGTGAACCACCACGCCTGGCCACCTTGAGTCTCTTAAGACCTCTCCCTTAGGCCAGGTGCCATGGCTCATGCTTGTAATCCTAGCACTTTGGGAGGCCAAGGAGAGAGGATTGCCTGAGTCCAGGGGTTCAAGATCAGCCTGGGCAACTTGGCAAGACCACGTCTCGACAATAAATCAAAAAATTAGCCAGGCATGGTGGTGCTCACCTGTAGTTCCAGCTGCTTGGAAGGCTGAGGCAGAAGGATGGCCTGAGTTCAGCAGTTTGAGGCTGCGGTGGCCGCGAACGTGCCACTGCACTCCAGCCTAGGTAACTAAGTGAGACTCCTACTAAAAAAAAAAAAAAAAAATGCCAGGCGCAGTGGCTCAAACCTGTTATCCCAGCACTTTGGGAGGCCGAGGTGAGAGAATTACCTGAGCCTAGGGGTTCAAGACCAGCCTGGGCAACATGGCGAGATCTCGTCTCTACAATAAATCAAAAAATTAGCTGGCATGATGGTGGGTGCCTGTAGTTCCAGCTACTTGGAAGGCTGAGGCAAAAGGATCAACCTGCTGGTTAAGGCTGCAGTGGCCATGAGCATGGCACTGCACTCCAGTCTGGGTAACAGAGACTCCGACTCAGGAAAAAAAGAAAAGAACGAGTGCGTTGTAAGATTTTGAAGGACTCATGCCTACCTAGGCAGAGACCATCAGCTGAAGGTGAGAGGATCTTTGCCAGATACCCCTTGGCACGCTTTTGCAGTTCTCATTATTAATGCAGGTGACGCCACTCTCTCTTTCCCACAACTCCACACTCCTCTGGCTGCCACAGTGTCAGCTTGGGGTGGAAATGCCAGCTCACTGTAGACAGCCACCTTTCTCGTTGCATGGAATTATATGACAGTTTGGAATTAATGGGGTCATGTGGAATTATGGGGCTGGAAGAAACAAGAGTTATTGCTTTCAAGTGTAACTTTTTTTCTTAACACTAAAATGGAGATTAATTGTATTGCTTTCACATAAAATCCAACTATTTTAATATAAAAATACTTTAATATTTTAAAAAGTTAATATATGTTTTGTAGAGATGAGGTCTTGCTATGTTGCCCAGGCTGGTCTTGAACTCCTGGGCTCAAGCATTTCTTTCACCTTGGCCTCCCAAAGTGTTGGGATTACAGGTGTGAGCCACTATGCCTGGCCAAAGCCCCAAATATTATAGGAAAAAAATAATTCTAAACTAAGAGTACATTATCCCAGCCGGGCCTGTAATCTCAGAGCTTTGGGAGGCTAAGGCAGGAAGATCACTTGGGGCCAGGAGTTAAGAGACCAACCCGGAGAACATAGCGAAACTCTGACTCTACAAAAAATAAAAAAAATTAGCTGGGCATGATGGCATGCACCTGTAGCCCCAGCTATTCAGGAAGCTGAGCCAGAAGGCTCACCTGAGCCCAGTAATTAGAGACTGCAATGTGTCATCACTGTATCACTACACTCCAGCCTGGGTGACAGAGTGGGACCCAACTCTTAAAAAAAAAAAAAAGTGTATCATCCACATAGGTGTTATTTTTTCTCAAACTCCTAGTCTCAAGTGATGCTCTGGACTCAGCCTTCCAAAACTCTCAGATTACAAGGCATGGGCTACCATGCCTAGCCCACAGGTGTTTTTTTTTTAATTATTATTATTATTTTTTTGACTCAGAGTCTCCCTCTGACACCCAGGCTGGAATACAGTGGCATGCTCAAGGCCACCACAGCCTCAACCTGCTGAGCTCAGGGAATCCTTCCACCTCAGCCTTCCAAGTAGTTGGAACCACAGACATGTCCCACCATGCCCAGCTGACTTTTTGATTTACTGTAGAGATGAGGTCTCACCAGCTTGTTCAGGCTGGTCTCGTGAACCCCTGAGCTCAGGCAATCCTCTTGCCTTCTCCTCCCAAAATGCTGGGATTACAGGCATGAGTCACGGTACCTGGTCAGGTGTTATTTTTTTAAGACCAAAGTTTCTGGAGTCAGGTCGAAACCCCTGTGCCATCCGTTAACAGCTGAATAATCTTGGGGGACGCAGTACAGTGGGAGTAGCAGGAATACACTAGTCATGGTCATGAGGACTCAGGGACTCAGGGAGGTGACACGTGTCAGGTCTTAGCACAGTGCCTTTAAGTGCTCAGTAAACTACAGCTGATATTATCATTGTTACTTCAGACACCGCGGAATGAGAACGGGCCGGTTTAGTGTCGAGCGCGGGTGCTTGTGAAATCCGTGGCTGTGGAAGGTGTGCCCAGCTTTTCTCTCTTAGGGTCCTCAAGTGACTGACCCCAGAACATACCTGCCCCTTGAAGCGGCCCTTCCTGGGGATTGTTGACTTACAGAATGGCAAGATATAGAGGCCAGACAGCCAGCACTGCTGCGCCTTTAATTTTAAGTATTTATTTATTTACTTGAGTTGGAGTCTCACTCTGTCACCTAGGCTGGAGTCCAGTGGCATGCTCATGGCCACCGCAGCCTCAACCTGCTGGGCTCAGGCAATCCTTCTGCCTCAGGCTTCCAAGTAGCTGGACTTACAGGTGCGTACCACCATGCCCGGCTAATTTTTTGATTTATTGTAGAGATGAGGTCTCGCCATGTGCTGGGATGATAGGTGTGAGCCACGGCACCTACGCTCAGCTATTTTTCGGTCATTCACCACTTATTAGAGGACTAAATCTGCCCAGGGAATCACACGTCTTCCTCCCCTCCCATCAGGAGCCATGGCTCCTTCCTGAGATCTGGTTGGAAGTGTAGATTCTTCTAGGATGGATAGCATGCAAGGTGAGTCCCAGATTCCTATGAATCACTTTGTCCACTGATTTGTGGTTGTCCCTCCATGAGAAGACAGGGAACAGACGGTGTAGCAGGTTGAATATTACACCCCTTAAAACTCACAGCCGGGCTCGGTGGCTCAGCCTGTAATCCCAGCGCTTTAGGAGACCGAGGTGAGTGTATTGCCTGAGCCCGCAGGTTCAAGACCCGCCCGGGCAACTTGGCGAGACCTCATCTCTACAATAAACCAAAAATTAGCCGGGCGTGGTGGCGCGTGCCTGTAGTTTCAGCTACTTGGAAGGCTGAGGCAGAAGGATCGCCAGAGCCCAGCCAGTCGAGGTTGCGGTGGCTGGGACCGTGCCACTGCACTCCAGTCTGGGTGACAGAGTGAGACTCCAACTCAAAAAAAAGCAAAAACAAAAACTCGCACGCACCCAGAGCCTCAGAATGTGACCGTGAAATCTTTGCAGATTTAATCACGTGACAATGAGGTCATGCTGTCTTAGAGTGGGCCCTGATCCAAGGACTGTTGTCAGAGGAAAGCCTCACGTGAAAATGCTGCAAGCCAAGAGCACCTAGGACTTCCAGCAAACACCAGAAGGTGGAGGAAGCAGGGATAGGCCTCCCTAGAGCCTTCAGAGCAAGCATGGCCCTGCCCATACCTTGATTTCAGGATTCTGACCTCCAGAACCATGAGGACACATGTCTACTGCTTAAGCCACCCAAGGTGCGGTACTCTGTTATGTCAGACCTAGGAAGCCGATACAGACAGAGTCTTTATCCCGAAGGAGGTATGAGAGGCCACTGTGAGACAGGGAGGGGAAGGAGCCTAGAAGTATGGAGAGCTGGCCAAAGCCAGTCTGGCTCTCCTTTGACTGCTACCTAAGGACAGCCATCTTTTCCTGATAACAGGCTATGTGCACTGTGCTCATGACCTCAGTGCTTCTCAGAATAATTCAGTGACATGGGGGCCAGGTGAGGTGGCTCACGCCTATAATCCCAGCACTTTGGGGGAGGCCAAGACGAGAGGATTGCTTGAGCCGAGCCTAGGCAACACAGTGAGACCTCATCTCTAGGAAAAATCAAAACATTAGCCGGGCATGGTGGCATGTGCCTGCAATCCCAGATACCTGGGATGCTGAAGCAAAAGGATTGCCTGAGCCCAGGAGGTCGAGGCTGCAGTGAGCTGTGAGCATGCCACTGTACTCCAGCCAGGGTGACAGACGAGACCCTGACTCAAAAAAAAAAAAAATTAATGACATAGGTCCTTGTTGTTATACCCAGGTTACAATGAGGACACTCAGGTTTCATGAAGGTTAAGGGCTTCACAAAGCCCAGAGAACCAGAGTCTGATCCCCAGAAGGAAGAAACACATCTAGTCCAAGATTCTCATTTTACATGTAGAGAAACAGAAAGGTGAATTGGCTTGCCCAAGGTCACACAGCAAGTAGTTAAGAGCAGAAACCAAGCTGTCAAGGACCTGTGTCATGGTTTCCTATTCTTCCCATTTCATTCAGGCCAATATCCTGGCATGTCCATCAGAATGAGTTCTTTTTTTTGAGTCAGCGTTTCAGTCTGTCGCCCAGGCTAGATTGCAGTGGCATGCTCACAGCCACTGCGGCCTCGACCTGCTGGGCTTAGGTGATCCTTCTGCCTTAGCCTTCCAAGTAGGTGGAAATACTGGCATGTACCATCATGCCCAGCTAATTTTTTGATTTACTGTAGAGATGAGGTCTGGCCAAATTGCCCAGGCTGGTCTCGAACTTGTGGGCTCGGGCAATTCTCTCACCTCAGCCTCCCAATGTGCTGGGAATATAGGCCTGAACCGCTGCACCCGGCCCAGAATAAGTTCTTAAAGGAGCGAGTCACTGAAGGCCCTCAGTGCCAGCTCCTCACAAAGGTGAAGAAGCAAACGGCTTTCTTAGCTAGACTTTTACAAGATGCTGGAATCTCCTTTCCTTTCACAAACTCAATTAAAAAAGATGTTCATTTCAGTTTGAATCTAAATCCAGGCTCCTCAAGGCAAGTCACTGAGGTACGAGTGTCAGGATGGCTGAAAGGACAAACTCAACTTTCAAAGGTTCCACCCACAACAAAGAGTAAGACAGACTTAGTGGTACGAACACAAAAAAAGAAAGTTTTAAGAGAGAAAAGCAGCCGGGCTCGGTGGCTCAGCCTGTAATCCAGCGCCTTTGGGAGGCTGAGGTGAGTGGATTGCCTGTGCCCGCGGGTTCGAGACCCACCTGAGCAGGCGAGACCTCATCTCTACAATAAATAAAAAAATTAGCTGGGCGTGGTAACACGCGCCTGTAATTCCGGTTACTTGGAAGGCTGAGGCGGAAGGATCACCGGAGCCCAGCAGGTCGAGGCTGTGGTGGCCGGGAGCGGCCACTGCACTCCAGTCTGGGTGACAGAGTGAGACTCCAACTCAAAAAAAAAAAAAAGAAAAATTAGGTGGGAGCATTTTCTTTCTATCCTCTGGCCTATCGTGTTTAATTATTTTACACTGATTATGTAACACCATCACACTTAAAACTTTGATAAAGGACAGGCATGGTGGCTCACACCTGTCAAACCAGCACTTTGAGGCTGAGCCCAGGGGTTCAAGACCAGCCTGGGCAACTTGACCAAATCGCACCTCTACAATAAATTTTAAAATTAGCTGGGCATGGCAGTGTGTGCCTATCGTCCCAGCTACCTGGGAGGCTGAAGCAGGAGGATCACCTGAGCCCAGGAGGTGAAGGCTGCAATGAGCCATGATTGTGCCACTGTACTTCAGTCTGGGTGACAGAGTGAAAGCCTGATTCATAAAATAAAAATTTTAAAAATGAAATAAAATGATAAATTTTATGTTATGTGTATCTTACCACAATTTAAACAAAATACATGACAAATAAAAGGAAAAAGGAATTTTCAGTAAAAGCCAAAGCCTAGCCACCTCAGAACAGTCTCCTCGGGAACTGTCTCCAATTCTAGGGGTTCTGGTTACAATAAGCCACCATGTGCAGCAGTTTTTGAGGTCCCAGAGAAACAGAGAGGGGCCAACTTCTTAGGACACAAGTCAAAGATCGTAACTGGTCAATCAGTCATCAGGGGAAATCACCGCAGGCCAGAAACACCATCCTCAATGCTAATGGAGGAAGTGGGCATCAGCTATGAATTCCATCTCGGAGCCATGTTCCCGAGCTGTTTCTTATTTTTCAGCCAATGCAAAAGAACCCCCAACAGCTGAGCATGGAACAAAGGGGTCTGAGTGTGCAGCCAGGAAGAAGAGGCTTCCCACCCCACGTGAAAACCTTCCCACCCTGAAAGTCAGTCCTGGATTCAAAATCTTTTCTGGGTCTCCAAGGACAATGAGGGACTGATGGCCTTCCAGGAGAACTGAAAACTCCCCTGCTCCGGAAGAGACGATGGAACTCACTTCCTCCATCCAGGCACTTGGTCACACAGCATTTAGAGACACAAACAGAGGTTCTGATTTTCCTGGGGCACTAAGGAGGCTTGGCCGCCAAATTTATAAGTTCTCCTGCCTGAAAAGAGACCCCTCAGACAGGCTCAAGAACAGAAATACCTCTAAAGATAGGTAAATTCAAAAAATGAACTAAGTGGGCACAGTGGCTCATGCCTGTAATCCCAGCCCTTTGGGAGGTGGAGGCAAGAGGCTTGCCCGAGCCCACAGGTTCGAGATTAGCCTGGACAATTTGGTGAGACCTCATCTCTACAATAAATCAAGAAATTAGCCAGGTGTGGTGGTATGTACCTGTAGTTCCAGCTACTTAGAAGACTGAGGCAGAAAGATCGCCTGAGCCCAGCAAGTCAAGGCTGTGGTGGCCACGAGCATGCCACTGCACTCCAGTCTGGGCAAAAGAATAAGACTCTAGCTGGGCTCGGTGGCTCAGCCTATAATCCCACGCCTTTGGGAGGTTGAGTGAGTGGATTGTCTGAGCCCACGGGTTCGAGACCCACCTGAGCAACTTGGCGAGACCTCATCTCTACAATAAATCAAAAATTAGCCAGGCGTGGTAGCACGCGCCTGTAATTCCGGCTACTCGGAAGGCTGAGGCGGAAAGGATCACCGAAGCCCAGCAGGTCAAGGCTGCGGTGGCCAGGAGCGGCCACTGCACTCCAGTCTGGGCGACAGAGTGAGACTCCAACTCAAAAAAAAAAAAAGAATAAGAATTGACACCAAAAAAAAAAAAAAGAGCTAAATGACCAAATTATATTAAAAAGATGTGCAAACCTAATAGTAAACAGTAACACTCAGGAAGGCAGTAGGGCACGATGGAGACTGGGGCACATGGAGTCAGCTGCTACTCATTTTCTGCTGACTGTAGCCAGTCAAAAACATGGGTCAGGAGAGCCAGCCTATTTTATATGACTCTCCAGATTCTTGTTGAATGTTGGCAACTAATTTCAAAAGTCTATTTTAATACTGTGCAGGCCAAACGCGATGTCTAGAAGTTGGATTTGTACCAAAGGCTGCGAATGTATGACTTCCGTCCCAGGCCCAAATCTGTTGCATTTTCTGTAAAGAGAGCGCAATCAGTCACCTCAATATCTCCTCTCTAAATTTGGGATGGCCTCTTGAGAAGGGAGAAAAATGACCAGGTACAGCGGCTCATTTCTTTAATCCCACCATTTCGAGAGCCGAAACGAGAGGATTGCCTGAGGCCAGGGGTTTGAGACCAGCCTGGGCAACTTGGCAAGACCTCATCTCTACAATAAATTAAAAAAAAAAAAACAAATTAGCCAGGCACGGTGGCATACATCTGTGGCTCCAGCTACTTGGAAGGCTGAGGCAGAAGGATCACCTGAGCCCAGCATGTCGAGACTGCAATGGTCTTGGGCGTGCCACTGCACTCCACCCTGGACAACAGAGTAAGATTCCAACTTAAACAAAAAGGAGAAAAACGCCTTCCCTACAGTCACCAATAAAGCAATACAGTAGCGGATGGGCACACAAATTCCCCCATGGAACAACATGGTAGTCTACAGTAAGTCACTTAATCTCTCTGAATCTTAATTTTCTCATCCGTAAAATGGGGAGAGGTCACTGCCAAGTCATTGCAGCCATTGCCTTGCTGAGTTATGATGTGGCCATGTTTTCTTCAGCTTTGGCCCCTTCCCTACCTTGGAGAGGTGAATTTCCTCTTTCTCTCTTTCTAATTTATTTTTTAAATAAACTATATTTTCTGTGCAAAAAAAAAAAAAATGGGGATAATAAAAGTACCCCAGGCTGGGCGCAGTGGCTCAAGCCTGTAATCCCCACACTTCGGGAGGCCAAGGCAAGAGGACTACCTGAGCCCAGGGGTTTGAGACCAGCCTGGGCAACTTGGTGAGACTTCATCGCTACCATATATCAAAAAATTAGCTGGGTGTGCTAGCGCATGCCTGTAGTTCTGGCTACTTGGAAGGCTGAGGTGGAAGGATCGCCTGAGCCCAGTGGGTTGACGCTGGGGTGGCCGTGAGCGTGCCACTGCACTCCAGCCTGGGCAA
>NW_007249556.1:143897-144698 GCF_000164805.1 Carlito syrichta
TGTAGAGATGAGGTCTCGCTGTCCAGGCGGGTCTCGAACCCGCGGGCTCAGGCAATCCACTCACCTCAGCCTCCCAAAAGTGTGGGATTACAGGCTGAGCCACCGAGCCCGGCTTGTACCTCATATCTTTAAAATAAATATTAAAAAAAAAAGAAAACACCTCCAATGGCACATAGTCAATGCAATGCATCACCACACATTACTACAAGCTGCCAATGACCCCATATAGGCAAAGGAGAGACCTGGGCTCCTTGTATCTTACCTAGGCCCCTACCCCAGGCCTCTTCCACACCACCAAGGCGTCTAGGATGAATCCAGCCTCAGAGGCCCATCAAGAGGGGATAGGTGAGGGGTAGCAGGGGCCAAGTTTCAACCCTAGAAAAGATTCTGACCAGGAGCCAGGAACACTACGCATTAAAGAGACATAAAGATGCTTTTAAAATTTAAAAGGCTTTTCTAAAAGTATGGAACAATATTTCCTCTTTGGATGAATTTTTTAACTTATTTACAACACTTTGGGGTCCTAACATTATTATTTTATTACTGATGAAAATACCTTGTTTTCACTTTACAGGATTATGGAAGAAAAAAAGTAATCATATGACAGAATTTTAAGGTTTCCTTTAGGAAACCTAATATACAAAAATCCGTATCAAAAGATTAGGGAGGTTTTCAACTGGGGTTCAGGAACATAACATTGCACATAAAATTTTATGTTTAAGCATACTTTGGGAGGTGGAGGGAGTCCATTGTTTTCTTTTTTTTTTTTTTTGAGTTGGAGTCTCATTCTGTCACCCAGAC